>NC_056750.1:477603453-477685953 GCF_019279795.1 Protopterus annectens
AACCCAAAGGGAAGACAGGACCCTATGGCAGAAAAATCAAAATTACTCTGGTGGTCCAACTCTTAGTGGAATCTGGATGGTGCATTTGAATGCCTGGCTTGAAATCAATGGACAGCTTCTACCAATTGTCAGTTTATTATAGCTGAGAAGTGGATAAACTGGAGATGGTGTAATAGAATAGGGTGATTCGAACTGGAAGTAAAAAGATAGAGCCTGATCTGCACTGAGTGGGAAAAGTACAAATATCTATTAGACATAATTTTCAATATACCATCATTAAATACAAGAGAAGACTCTGACAAAAGTTTAGGACACCCTTATTTTTTCCCCACTACAGTGAGAACTAGCCAAAGTGCTGAAAAGATATTATTTTCTTTCCTCTAAAGAGGGGAGATGTTTAATAACACTGTACCACTAAATTGGAAAGAAGACCTGAAGGCTAATCTGACTGAAGCTGCACTTCTAAGGTGGAGGAGTGTCAATATTCACCAAGGATATTCACACCACCAGGCTAGTTGCCCAACACAATGCGTCTGAAATTCTCCAGGTGCAACTAACACTAGTTAAGACTGCAATCCAAATTGTAGCTTGCTACAGATCCCCCACCATACCCCAAGATTCTCACTACACCTTTCTAAACATACTGGAAAATATTAAGATAGAACCAAACACCCTAATACTGGGTGATTTTAACTACCCTGCCATTAACTGGGAAAGCTACTCATGTACCAACACCTTTGCCCAACGGTTCTTGGAATTCATAAATTCCAATGCCTTGGATCAACTAATCCACAGTCCCACCAGGGGCTCCAATATCCTAGACCTGGTCATTACCAACATGGGAAATTGATGCTCCACACCTATGGTCACCCCCTCGTTAGTCACGTCTGACCATAAGCTAATCACCCTTAACATCCACATTCCACCCCCACCCCCCAGTAAGGAAACCTCCATAAAAAACTTCTCCAAAGCCAACTTCATTCTACTAAAGTCAGAAGTGACAAACTTCATGACACCCATGCAGACGGGAGCTGCAAGTTTAACTGCTGAATCCTACACTAAGGCACTGTACGAGCACATCCACTCATGCATAAATCGTGCCATCCCAAATAGAACCAAGATGCTCTCATCCAAAAAAAAGAAGCCAATCTGGTGGTCCCCTGCCATAAACAAACTTTACAACAAAAGGAAGAAACTGTTGCAGAAAAGAGGAAAATCCCAGAATGCAAAAAACTTCCTTACCAGCCTCAGTAAGAAACTGAGATCCCTCATAAAATCCTCCAAAGCTAGTTACGAAAATAAAATTGCCAAAGATTCCAAAGACAACAACAAGGCATTCTATAACAATGTCAAGAATCTAAATGGCAATGCTCAGATCTGCTCTGAGCTAAAACAGAATGGCATTAAATATACTGATCCCAAGGATATTGCCAATATCCTGGCAGATCGATTCAGTGCCAACTTCAACCCCCTCTCACCCCCTAAATGGCCCATCTCAATACCGGAAGATTGCCAAATTCCGGTAATAACGGCCACACAGGTAAAAAACGCACTCTCCAAAGCTAAGAATACAGCATCCATGGGACCAGATGACATCCCGGGCTGTGTACTACATGAACTACAATATGAACTGGCACCTCACCTAAGTGTCATGTTTAATCATAGCCTCACCTCAGGTTTCGTGCCCATTGAATGGCGCACAGCTACAGTTATCCCACTCCACAAGAGGGGGATCCACCTTGGATCCTGGAAACTACCGTCCCATCAGTCTGACAAGCCTTATCTGCAAGGCCATGGAGCGTATTATCATGGAACTTATAAACAAAGACATTGGCAACCTTCAAACACTGGACCCCACCCAGTTTGGGTTCGTGAAGGGCCAATCTCGTCTCCTGAACTTGATTGACTTCTTCGAATCAGTCTCCAGAGCCATGTACAAGGGTAAGGTGGTCCACACAGCCTATCTAGACCTTGCCAAGGCCTTTGACACCATCCCCCACTCTGGAATCATAGATAAACTTACTAAGCTGGGCATTAATCCCTACATCACCCAATGGGTTGCTAACTGGCTTACTGATAGAACTCCCACTGTAAAAGTAGCCGACTCCAAATCCAGCTCCAGACAAGTGGAGTACCTCAGGGTTCAGTCCTGGGACCGCTCTTGTTTGGCATCTACTTCTCTGAAGTACAGGCCAACACTACGGGACTCTGGATAACAAAGTTTGCAGATGAGTGCAAATTGGGAGCCATTATTGAATCCCCAAATGATGTGGATACTCTACAAAAGGGCCTTACAGAAACAGATGCTTGGTGCCAGAGCCATGGTCTCAAGCTCAATGCCAATAAATGTATAGTTATCCCCTTTGGGAAAAAACATGTATCCGTGAATTACCATATAGGTGGCAGTACACTAAACACTGAAAGTTTGATAAGAGACTTAGGGACACAGGTGGACAGTGGTCTCACCTTCGATAACCACATCGCCACAACAGTCAGGAAATCCTTCTATGTGGCACACCTCATCACTAAGGGCTTTTCATCCAGAAAAAAGGAGGTCATTGTCCCACTGTACTCATCCCTCATTAGACGCATACAATGCCCCGTTTGGTATGTACCTCTCAAGACATCTGCAACAACTGGAAAGGCCACAGAAATACCTCACTAAAAACCACCTTAAAACACTCCAGCTATACTCTGTCACATATCATCTACTCAGAGGTGATCTTTGCTTAACATACAAGGCCAAGTCAAACCCAGAGCTGTTGGACATGCTACACTTAAAGAAATCCCAATCCCTCAGAGCCACACGCTCCAAGGATCTAAACCTTTTCATCACAATAAACAAAACATGCTGGAGGGATAGGTTCCTGACCCAGAGACTCCCCAGACTCTGGAATAGATTGCCCATACATGTCAAGCAGAGTGCCTCTTTGGTCCTCTTCAAAAGGAACCTTGACGATTGGATGGGAGAAAGGAAATTCACCCCGGGGATCACGTCAGTCGCCCTGCTAGACAGGGGTCCAGGGAAGTAAATAGTGTGGGAAGAAATAGCCACTGAATTGTTATGGCTAGGCTTGTATAGGCCCTAGGGCTGATAACCTAGTACCAACCTATGAACCTATGTATGGTAGACAATGCTATAGGTATTAAAGAAGGTTTAAATAGCCTTCCTACAAGTAAAGCAGGAAACCTAACTGAAAGAAATAAAACTGGATCAAGATTAAACAATACTTGTCTCACTGAAGTAATAATAGTAAAGCTAAGTGCCACCCCCAAAGGTGGTATTTCCCAAAAGCAGTCTTACATTCAAAATGATGTAAAGGATGTCATGAGGAGGGCAAAGCCTAAACGGGCCAGAAAAAGCCAATGAAACTATTGTGACAAAACAAGGGTAACAAACATCTTTTCAATAATAAAAAATGACAGAAAACAGAACTGAAAAGTAACTTCCTTGCACTCACTAAGAAGCAGATGTCCTAAAAGTTACACCAGGCCATTTGTTATGGATAACTTCACAGTATGAGAAAGAATTGGAGAGTGAAAGATTTGTAATGTGTGAAGGAAAGGTGGGGGGTCCACTTCAGGTACTCTGGGAAAAGTCTTACCTGACAGTTGATCTCAATGCCTGAGTCATTGATCTTAAATGATACTGAAGATGAATCCTTATTTCTACAGTTCTGTATCTTAAATGTTTTCAGTACGAACCACGGATTTTGTTGAGGTCTCTAGAGGGTGTAGATGCCTATGTTCCTTTTATTGTATGTGTTCAAATGACTTGGAAATTAAGATGAATAAAATATCTGGTACAGTCTGCATGTAATACATTGTCAATTTATTTATTTTCTAAGATACTTTTCAAAGCAGGCTATATAATTTTTATTTTGATTCGAATTAACAGGATGTATACAATTTAAAACACAAACTTTTGGAAAATGATTGAAACAAAAACCATTTATTACCATAACTGTTGTACAAAAGGCAGTGGTGGTGGTGTGTTCTTCTATAAGAAGAAAATACAAACATTAATTTAAAATTAGTCAACAATGCTGCATTAAAAACACAGAGCAACATTTTATATAAAACATATTTTGACCTTTTAATAAATTTTACATTACACAAAAATCACTCTCCTATATACAGGTTATGGTTGTTACAACCACTTATTTACAGTATGAAATCTTTAACTGCATCTTTTAGCATACCAAGACATAAAATTCAAGTATCCAAACATATAATGTGATCATACAGAAGATTGATTACTGGCAAATAAATTGTAGGAAAGTACAGCACATAACGTGTCAGTAATGTGTTAGTGGGGAATCAACAAAATAAATACCTACAGATTTTCTGACTTCTCTAATGCTTGTTCAAAATATACAAATTGCAACCCCATGTTCTTATCTAGCTCCGTGTCCTTTCAGTGGCTTAGCAAAATGTAGCTGAATGGAAGAGTAGTATTTAAGAAAAATACACATTTTTAATTGCTGAACTACTAAATTCAAACAGTGATACAAAAATACAACTGTTTACAAATGTGATGCATATTATTATATGAACAGCAAGCTATTCAGCTGACTGACTATATGCAGAGTGATTTTAAGCAGAGATCTAACTTCAGGATCAAACAGTAGTCTGGTAAAAATGGCAGCGAACTTCTTTTTACCAGTGCTATTTATTCAGCAGTTCACTCAATAACTTTCAGAATGCTTCATTGTACTGAGGCAACTAAGCAGCTTACATTTTATAAAAGCCAGTAAACCAGACAGGACTGGAATAAGAGGGAGCTTAAAACTAGCAAATGAGATTTCACAACATAAGCAAGACAGGAAAAACCATAACAGAAATATTTTGCACATGGCACACTTTAATGCAAGTCAGTGATAATAATACATTACCAAGGTTTACAGAGGTTAAAATCTCAGAGCAAGCAATTATAAGGAGATAGCACTATGCAAAATAGAGTCATTCTTTTTCCAACGCAAACAGTGGTTTCAATTTCAGACTGAGCTAAGATGGGCATGACAGTATTAGGAAAATTACTGAAAATAAGCATCATTAATGCAAGTAATATGCACTGCATGCAACAAAGGGTCAGATCATTTTAATGTAGAGAGAATATGGCCAATTACTGTTGGTCTGTTGCAACCTATGTAACAGTGGTCACCCCATCATACTCAACTTACTTGTCAGAGAAAACCCAGAAAAATTACTTGAGCGTTAAGTAAGGCATTAGCTAGTTGGCAAGAACTGGTGAGGAAGAAATTAAACAAAACTAAACTAAAAGTACATTATACCCTAAAAAGATTAAAAAGGAACATTAAACCACAATGAAATGAAAAGGGAGAAACACCATAAAGAAACTGACCATCCATTCAATACAGGACAAGTACACCTACATTTCTTCCTTCTAGACTACTTTCTTTTCTCCACTGATTCAGAAGCAGCCAAAAGTAATTGCAGCACAACATGGCTGACTATGTTTGCGCATCATTTCTATGTTTTTCAGTTTCCTCTGTGCACCATATGCTGAGTTTTCAAGATGTCTTGCAATACTTTAAGAAGGTCTCTCTAGCTCCTAAACCACAATGTCCATGGCATTTAAGACTCTTAGCCTACGAAAAGACCACAAAGCAAAATGTTTGCATGCCTGCTTTCCGTCACTCATACATTTCTTTATTTATGGTTGTTAAATGGGTGGGAATTATAGTTCAACCAAATAAGGTGGGGCTGCCTCCTGAAACTGGTCTTTTTGCGCAGGTTTGGCCTCTTCTGGCTTCTTTCTTTGGCATCCTTCTCTTTACATTTGCTATAATAAATAATTTGTAACTGATTCTGGGTAGTAGTCCTGGTTTATTGTTTTGGATATTTTATTTACTACGCATACCTGCGTTCCTGTGGAAGTTTTTGTGCAATTTTGGGTGTGTATAGCCAACAGCAGTTTGTAGACCCTTTTCACCCATGACACCAAAGGCTTTTCCTCCGACTGAAAATTTAAACCTACTCAGTTTCTCGGGATTCACTGGTCTGTTTATGTGCCATGTCACTGACAGAAAGAAAAGATAATTGCATCTGAAATGTCAGGAAATATGATGGTGCTGGCTGACAAAGTAGTGAATGAGACTGGACTGTCTGCAGACATATTCTTAGCCTTTTAAAAAAGCAATTACTAATGCCCAGTTTATAGATGCAGACTTCGGACAAGCAGTTTCTTTTTAAACAGTGAGGTCTACTCTGGAGTAAACCATCTTACTAAGAGATTAAATGTTGCTTCCCAGTATTAGAGGGGGGGAAGTTTCAGCACAGAATGGGACAAGTAGAAAGAGGTGGGAAAATATGTGAAAGGGCATATGTTTGAGTACTAACTGCAACAGTTTCGACAAAGGATAACTATTTTCTAGCGATTAACACCAATCCCAGGTCTGAAGGAAAAGCAGCCATTGAAATGATGAACCCGAAAGCAGAAGCATGTTAGTTTACTGTTGATGTTATTGGGTACAGTGATTTCTCAAACTAGAGGCAGAGTAACACAATGATTTGCCAGTTGAACTCTGGTGTATACTAAAGAGGGTTGCAAAGCCCCAAAACATAAGAACACATGAAAACAAGTAAGCAATTTACTGCACCTCAAAGGAATATTACTGCAAAGCAATGAATGAAACCATAACTAGCTGAAATGGAAAGCACCTAGATAATAAAATAGGACTTAAAGCAGGTATGGTATAAATGATAGCAAAAATATCTGACACGAGCAACTACATACTCTTTTTTGGCAATTTATTTCTACTACCTACTTATCAGATCCTACCAAATAATTTATCCCCCATCACCAATGGGCATGGGTTAGCTATAAGGAGGAATCATTAACACAGCCGTCAGAGTGGTTTTATCTTTGAGTTTTAGGTCCCTAACCCCACTGCCCATACCCTGTACTACTACGGAGATTGGAGTGCAATGGGTGTGGTGGTGTCACTCACTTCTGCAGGTGGCTTAACTGCTATGGGCTGTCCTGACCCCTCAAAGCCAGTGCTCCCTCATGACCTCAGATCTCCATTGGGAATTCTACTGTAGGAATGGGTGCCTGGATATGCAACCTTACTACTTTCTCTGCTGAAGAGAATGTTATTCAAAGTTGGTTCACCTGGTCATAGTCAGGACTTTACTCCAGCGGCAACTGATAAATCCTTCGGCTAAGGAGCAAAAATTATGTACTCCTGAGTGACATCCACCTTGGATTTGCTATGCCTGAAAGGCTTTTTTTTTTTTAAACGTGCTCTGTCTGCAAGGAATTAATTTCACAGAGAAATAGTAACTTATTTTACCAATGCTTAAACAAAAAAAGCAAAATGCCCGAGTACTACAAGTGAACCTACTTTAAGGACCATGGGTAAGAAGTAGTAATAAATACATTATTAATTATACAAGATGCAGCACCACCTATATCTGCGTTTTCTCCTTAATCTGTGCTAACACTACCTAGAAAACACAAAATGCCTAGGTTGCAATGCTATGTTTATAGGTTACTGTACTTTACTGTTTTTCACCTAGTACTATTGCGCAAATTTAATTATTGTATTTTATGACTCGCATCTTATTTTCTACTTTCTAGATAATATAATGTCGAAACTATTTCAGTATTAACTGACCAGAAATCAAAGTTTCCTGTGCATATTCGATAAGTATTCTACCAATGGCCCAGGTATTGTCCAAAAAGGGTCCTGTGCTAGTTCAAATACATGACTAACAAAAACTGTTGGTAGTCTTGGAGGCAGGTAAAAGTACAGTTGTGTACACTTACCATAAATGTAGATGTTCAAGTGTAGTCACTGTTGCAGTCATTACAATTGGGTTATCCTGCTGGCAGGTTGCCCTCAGTCGGCCTGAATTCCAAAGTCTTGGGTCCTGCATCAGTTGCTGTCGCCTCTTCCCTGATGTCAGGTCATCAGAGGTATAAAAGATGCAGCCGACGCAATTTTCTTCAGTTTTTCTTGCCCCAGATGTCAGGTGCCCCCCAAAGGGTAGGCTAAAAATATGTAAATAAAACATACATGCACCAAAATAAGCTTTACCTTCATCTATAAGCAAATACACCACCCAGGTTGTACAGATTAGAGAAGTAAAGATAAGTTCCAGCAAAAATAAGGGGGATGGCGGGTGGGTAACCTGGACTGCAACAGTGAATACACTCTAACATCTACATTTATGTTAGGTGTACACAACTGTACTATGTTCTTTGTGTTTCACTGTTGCAGTCATTACATATGTGTTGAGTCCCAAACTATGGTTGGGGGGCTGGAGCTAAACAGCATTAGGAGCGGCTATGAGGCCCTGCAGAACAGCAGTGGCAAAGCCTGCCCTGGATTTAAAGTAAAGAAGCAGATTGTAATGTTCTGTAAAGGTATGCACTGAACTCCAAGTAGCAGCCTCTAAAATGTCTTTGGTTGGTACTCCCCTGAGAAAGGCTGCAGAAGTGGTTGCAGCTCTGGTTGAATGTGGCCTAATGCCCTTAGGCACTGCTTTGCCATGCTGTAAGTAGCAATGCAGTGACCTATCCTCTTTGAAATAGTCTGCTTGGAGATCGCCTTTCCTTGTAATGCTGCGGCATATGCCACTAGTAATTTATCTGTCTTTCTGAAAACTTTAGCTTTGTCCAAGTAGAATCTAAGTTGTCTGTGTACGTCCAAAGAATGCAGAATTTTCTCCCTCTTGTTCTGTGGATTTGGATAAAAAGTTGGTAAATGAATAATTTGGTTAAGGGCTACACTGGATACCACCTTAGGCATAAATGTAGGGTTTGTTCTCAGAGAGACCCTGTCTGGATAAAAAATGATAAAGGGTTCCACAGCCACGAGAGCCTGCAGCTCTGAAACTCTTCTTGCAGACGTTATTGCTAGGAGCAGAGTGGTTTTCCAAGATAAGAACTTTACATCCGCAGTAGCAGCTGGCTCAAAAGGAGGTACGGTGTAGCAGCTGGCTCAAAAGGAGGTACGGTGAGTTTTTCCAAGACATACTTTAGGTCCCATGCAGGTATTGGCGCTCTCCTTGGAGGCCTTAAGTTTTTGGCTCCTCTGAGGTACTGCCTTAATAAAGGATGAGAAAAGAGTGGTGGCTCTGTATTGTAATGAGCCGAAATGGCAGAGGCATGGATTTTAATTGATGAAAAAGATAGGCCTTTGTCCAGCATCTCAGTTAAGTATTGCAAAATCTGAGGAATATTTGGGACAGCTTTATCAGTTCCTTGAGCTTGGTTCCAAGCACAAAATTTCTTCCATTTTCCAGCATAGGATTTTCTAGTACTAGGCCTTCTGGCTTCTAAAATGACATCCATCACAGCTTTACTGAGAGGTGTGGTTTGTATGGCTACATTATCCACCATGCTGCCAGGTTTAGGGTCCTGAGTTGGCTGTGCAGAATCTGACTGTTTTGCTGGGACAGTAGATAAGGTATTTGAGGCAAGGTCCAGGCTGGGCATTGGGACAAGTTCCTTAAGCTCTGATACCAGTACTGGCGTGGCCAGTCTGGGGCAATCAGAATCATTTTTGGTTTCTCCTGTCTGACCTTTAGGAGTACCTTGGGGAGGAGAGGCAGTGGAGGAAAGGCATATACTGATAAGTTTGTCCAGTTGAAAGATAAGGCGTCCACTTTCCAGGCTTGTCTGTGATAAGTCCTTGTGCAGAATCTTTTTAGTTGATTGTTGAGAGGGGAGGCAAATAGATCTGTGTCTGGACATCCCCATTTCTTTGTTATGCTGAAGACTTGTGGATCCAGGTGCCACTCGTGGGGATCCATGAGGTTTCTACTTAGTTCGTCTGCCAGAGTATTTTCCTTTCCTGGCAGGAATTGTGCCTGCAGATGAACTTGGTAAGTCAATGCTGTGTCCCATAAAGCCATGGCTAGTCTGCAAAGGGGGTAAGAATGAGTGGTCCCCTGCTTGTTTATGTACCACGACTGTGGTGTTGTCTGTCTTTATCAGTAGTTGTCCCGGATGAAGTAGGTCCTTGAAGGCTGTCAGGCTATTTTGAATACCTAGCATCTCTTTTGGATTGATATGTAGATGCTTTTGGTTTGTGGACCAGGTGCCCTGAATGCCTCTTCCTGCCATGTGTGCCCCCCAGGCATAATCTGATGCATCCGTCGTTAAGCTCTGCCTGGCTGGGGGTAGCGAGAATGGCTGTCCCTTGTTTTGGTGACAAGCCTTTGCCCACCATCGAAACTCCTGTTGCAGGCAGGGAATGAGAGTAATCATTGTTTCCAGGCTGTGGCAATGTTGTGTCCAGACACTTTTTAGGTACCACTGAATTTTCCTCATATGCAGTCTTGCATATGGAATTAGTAAGATGCAGGATGCCATGAAGCCCAAAGCCTGCAGAATTTTTCTTGCAGATAACTGGGCCTTTGTTGCCATTTCCTTGAAAAAGGTAGTCAGTTGCCTTTGTTTGTCTGGAGTGAGATAAGCCATCTGGGCAGTTGTATTTAAGCTTGCACCCAGGAATATTATCTCTTGAGAGGGTACTAGTTTTGATTTCTTTTTGTTGACTGTGTACCCTAGGCATGTTAAAAGTCTTTTCACAAATGTCAGATGCTGTAGCAGAATGTCCTTGTTCTCTGCTTGTATGAGGCAGTCATCCAAGTAAGGATATATTTGTATTCCTCTTTGCCTGCAGTAAGCAATTACTGGTGCCAGGCACTTTGTGAAGACGCTGGGCGCAGTAGATAAGCCAAAGGGCAGTGCAGAGAATTGGTAATGCTTTCAGCCAGTCTTGAATCTGAGGTATCTTCTGCAGGACTGTCTGACTGGGACATACAGGTATGCCTCTTTTAAGTCTAAAGTCACGAGCCAAGCCTTGCTGCCCAGCATGGGCAGAAGCTAAGGTCAACATCTTGAATTTTGGTATATCCAGGAAAGTGTTTAGAATAGATAGGTCCAGTATTGGTCTTCATGCTTTGTCCTTTCTGGGTACCAAGAACAGTCTTGAGTAACATCATTGTCCATGCTCTTGTTGTGGCACTTGTTGAATAAACCTCATGTCCATGAGAGCTGTGACTTGTTTTTGAGCCTCTGCCCATTGATTTTTTGGCAGGTCTGGCCAACCGTTTGCCCTTGGCAGGGTATGGAAGTGAAACTTGTAGCCTTGTGACTGTCTAGAACCCATTTATCCTGTGTTATAATGTGCCAATTTTGAGAAAAAAGTGCTAGTTTTCTCCCCAAGGGTGCTGCCAGAAGATAAGTGCTTGGTGCAGGCAGGGGGAAGTCATTGGGACTATTTCCTGTATGGTTGTGATTTGTCTCCTCCACCTTTGGAGGTAGAAGCACCCCATTGCTTAGACCTGTAGGAACCTTGTGGCTGTGATCTGCCTCTAGGGAGTCTGGATCTGCCCCTTTGAGGTCTGTCTGAGACTGGAAAGGACAAATTCTTTGTAGGCCAGTGTCTGCTAAATCTAGGTGGCTGCACCTGTAAGAAATCCTTGACCATTTGCATAGATTTAGCTTTGTCCTCCATTTTCTTGTAACACCAAACAAAGTATCATGTTGTAATGGAGCATCTAATAATTTTGCTTTAACATGATCAGGCGGATTTTGTTCCTTTAACCAAGCATGCCTCCTAATGACAGAACCTGTAAAAGCGGCCCTGCAGGAGGCCTCCAAAGAATCAAAACCACATTGCAAAGTATGCTTTCCAACTTGTTCAGCTGCATGCAATAAATCCTGCATTTCTTTGTTTTCTGCATATTCAGAATTTACCATAATTTTCTGTTTAAGCAGTGTCATGATATATTGATGATATTTGAGCATATGAAACTGGCAATTTAAGGCCATTATAGCTAAGATAGCAGATGTGTAAATCTTTTTTTCCCCATCTATCCAGTGCTCTAGAATCCCTGTCGGAGGAGGTAGGGTTTTTTGCAGTGGAAGCCTTGACCCCTTTGGGACCCTGAGAAATAGTTTCTGGGTCGGCAGTAGGGTTTTTGAAAAGGAATTTATGAGAGTCAGGGACCCTGTAGTATCCGTCCGGCTTAACAGGAGCTGGAGGTAAGGAGCCAGGGGTCAGACTAGACTCTGAGAACACCATCTACAATGTCTAACATAGGTGGAATAGCTAGAGGCCTGTGTTGAGGTAGTAAAAGGAAATCTCTGAGCCTCTTAGATTCTGAAAAATCTTGGCTCTCCCAGTGGAAGTGCTCCCTCATGGAATGCAAGGTTTCCCCAAAAGAGTAGTCCTCAGGAGGAGAAGCTGAAGGAATTGATTCTTCAGCATCAGAATCCTCATGGGGGGAAGAGAATATTCCTGATCAGAAGAGGAATCAGAAGAAATGGAAACCTGATCTGAAGATTCATAGTCTGTCTCTTGCCTAGGCCTCTTATCAGGAAGGGGATGGGAACCCCTGATCAAGGTAATTAAGTCTTTGGCCATTTTGAGCATCTGTTTTTTGGGCATGGAGGCCTGTCCATGTGGCTGGTGAACTTGTTTCTTTGCCTTTAAAGGTGTTTTAGTCTTTGCCTTTGAAGTCTGTTTAATATTTATAATTGTTTAGGTCTAAATACACCCTCAGAAGCAGATGCCTGCTCAGCGGCTCCGGACCCATCTGAGGGAATAATCTCAGAGGCTCCAGTACCTTGAGTTTCCAGTGGCCTGGCCGACTCCACGTGGGAGTCGGTAGCGGCCTGCGACTCTAAAGTAGCAGGCTTCAAGGGCTGCGAAAGCGCCTCACTGAGAACAGGCGACTTGCTTAGGAGAAGCTTTGTCTGTTTTGGACCTCGGTTGCCTGTCATTTTCTTTACGTTTTTTGTGAACTCCGGTAGTCGGATGGCTATCCGACGACATTGTATAATTAAATCTTCGCCCAAAATAGCTTAATGCAAAATCATACCGACTCTTGTGCGTTGGTTAAATCTAGCACAAAACCGACAACTAGAAACATTGTGGTCAGGGCCTAGGCAAGGAATACAGTAAGAATGAAAGTCCTTATGAGGTATTTGCTTCCCCACAAGAAATATAATTATTAACTTTTTCTGACATCGGTCTGGGGCAAGAAAAAAGTTTCCCCAATGGGGTACTTAGCTTTTAATGAAGACTTTGGATCTGAAACTCGAACACGAAAACCTCAGGAGTCGGCCGACCAGCACTTGCTAACTGCTTCGGGCACCGCGCGACAAGAAGTGACAGCAACAGACGTAGGGCCCAAGACTTTGGAATTCAGGCTGACTGAGGGCAACCTGACAGCAGGATAACCCAAATGTAATGACTGCAACAGTGAAAACACGAAGAACATCTGCCACATCTATTAGCAAGTACCTCAGAGATTTAAAAAAAAAAATCTGGATACAAGATGAAAATGCAGTATGTTTCATCACGAACTGCGGGGTGGTGATGGTGTAATGTCTACAACCAAAAAGACCAAAGGGGTTGAAAACCAAGTGTGACACAATATCTTCACTATTCCCACGCATCATTCACTGGTGCTTGCAAATGGAAAATCCTATGAAATGCAAAGTGTAATTCCTTCATGGAGGACAATCTTCAAAATGTTGGCCACTCACTTTCCAAATGATGCTTTAATAAGGCAAGAATAAAACAAGGTATATTAGCAGGGAGTGACACCAGGGGAATATTCAGGACAGATGAAGCCAGCTGAATGGCTCAATTTTTTTTTTTTAAGAACAGTAAAATTGCTGCTACAGCAACATATTTCTGATATCCTAAAATCACAGAATAGAGGACAATAAAAGGAACCATGAAAGTGATGGCCAACTGATAGCTGCAGTAAAGTTCTGTGACACAGAATGGTGCTGGCTGACAGCAGGGAGAAATCTTCATAAGCACAGCAACTAACCAAAAGCAGGCAGTTCCTTCTGGCAGCTAACAACTTTGTTACCCTAGTGATAACCTGATGCAACAGACTCCCTTTGAAACAAGATCACATCTAAACAGCATTCATGCTATACAGAAAAAACATACACTTTCCAGAGATGGTCCCAGACAGTGCAGAGAGACACTTCAGCCTGGAAATTGCCACAAAATCATCAATGTAGTGAAATAAAACTCAAAACCTGTTATTAACAGTAATGACAAAAAGGAACAAGTGGTCTACATCTGCTCTGTTCTGCCACTACATTCTGGGTACTAGCTCTGGGATGAAAAATGACACATTCAGGATGTTTACAAGGCAAATTATATAAAAAGAAAAATACAGCAACAAACCTTCCTTGTAATAAATATATATGTACCCAATCCCCAAAAGAACAGGTTACAAAAAACTATTGCTGCAGTAGGAAAATGCTCTCAGGTTACACTTCAATCCAAAAGTGCTTTTGTCTCATTACAAGAGACTTCTTCAAACGGACTAAGAATGAAACAAAATAGCTTAGTTATTACAACGTAACCTTTGAATTTCTGTTTTTTTTTGTTTTTCGCTCAGAGACCATTTTCTAGCTTCAACATACTTTTTTGTAAGCTATTTGTTTTATGAAATTTTGTAAAAAAGTCCAGGTTAAAAAAAAATTAATCTCTGGAGTAGCTAAAAAAAAAGAACGCAACTCATTGGCTCTGTGGTAGAGAGAGATAAAGTCCTGACCAATCTGAAAAGACCAGGAAAAGGTGGAACCAAGCTGGGATGGTTAGAGTGAGGAGTCAAGGACAGCTTGCTAATCACAGACGGGTACAGGCATATCAATCAGTCAATACTGACACCCAGTAGGGGCTAGATGCTGCAACACCACAGCACAAAGGGGTGGGGAAAAGCAGCCACCTACAGCAAGTTTATGCAATGTATCTTGGGTTGCATGCATTAGTGTATACTACTGTGAGAATCCCATTTCTCCAGACAGCCACAGGACAATGTGAGGGAGGAGAAGCAAAAACCCAGTCTTGCCAGGGAGACTAACACTATCAGACATAACTTACCTAGCGCTCTCCCTGCTGTACACCCATGCAGGAGTGGCCTCCAGTCTCTGTGATAAGCTGAACCCTTGTATGGAGGCGACGCACTGGCTGCCATGTAGGTGGCAGGTGGGCAGAGAAGTCAGATGGAGAAGAAAATTTAGTATGAATGTATATTTTTATATATATTACATACATACATACATGTGTATGTGGTTCTACTTCAAAACATCTAATTACCATAACATTGGATCTCAAAACACTTATACCATACCGAAAACACTGTAAACTCACATCTAAAACTCAGAACACAAACTCTGCATCACATCGAAAACTACATGTAAATAACATCCCCTCCACCTATACCACCACCAAACTAACAAACACACTTTTTGCTACGTTTCTGCAGGGGGGGGGGGCAAGCCCCATAAATTAAATACAAGTTAATTTCCTAACCCCACTGTAATGCGATCACCATACAGAATGTACACATAATGGCTAAATCACTTACCTGTAAGACCTAAAAATAAGTACAGATTGGCAAAACAAACACTATATAAATATTATAAATTTCTAAACTATATAAATAGTAACTATATAAATAAAAACTACATAAATAAAAACTACATCTTATAGTGATAACACAAGATTAACAGATTAAGCCGACATTTACATGTCTGATGATACACTGCTCGATGTTATACATTTTCAATGTTATGAAATTCGATGTTACGAGTTTTCAGTGTTTTGGGTTTTCGATGTTATGAGAATTATATGTTTTGAAGGGGAACCGTGTATGCATATGTACATATGTATGTGTGTGTATATCTGTATTATATTTTATATTATTATATATACACACACACACAGCAATGAAACAGTTTTAAAAGGCCAAGTACAATGGGTATCAGAAACCTCCCACTTTCAAGATAGAACCTGGACGTGGCCAAGTGATCCATTAGGATGCACAAAGTGTCTAGCACAAACATGCCATGCTTCAAGGCCACAGTATCATGACCTCACTAATCCACTTCCTCTTCACATAACACATCACAAATCAACATGCCTTCAACCTAAGACCCTTTTAAAAAGTAGGTACATCTAATGCCAAACATGGACATCTAATTAGCATAAACTTTAGATACTAAATAGCACACAACTCTTTCCACATTAAGTAGGAATGTGGGATACTACACAGAAACACGTTTAAAACAGAAAGTGAAAAAGAGAAAAAAAATACAAGCACATTATCAGAGACAGCTAAAATCTATAGACTCCAATGAACTGTAATGTGAAATTTTATCATATATCATCATTTATTTTTGCTTCTGAAAATGGGAGATGCAATACAGGACTTTTTTTTAAATCTCCTGTGTGTGAGGTAGAAATCAAGCTGAAAATAGTTACATACCTTCAAAACAGGGACATCTGAGCGGACTGCAAATCAAGACAGTGACTACGAAGAAAATTAATACCTCTAGCACAAACTGAAAAAAACATCATTTTCAGAGTGCTCAAAAGGAAACAGCAGCATAATGACGACTGCAATCCATTCAGCAAAGTCATGGTCTAACACGAAAAGCAGTCAAGTACAATAACCTAAATCATTAAGGACCAAAGTCACTGTACAGTCAAAGACATTTGAGATTCAGACTTTATATACTTCAGAAAATGAATGCTAATGCAAAGCTAATGCAAAACCTATCAGTCTTTCAACATTCTAAATTTTAAAGAGCAGTATTTAAATTATGTCCCTGATTTTGGGTATTTGTCTCAAACTTCCCCCATTATTTTTGTCTTTGCCTAGAATTATTTGCATTATGAAGCTGAGAAGCATCTTTGCCAATCTCAGTCTTGAAGGTTAGGAAGAACCAACTGCCAATGCAGGTATGTCATTACAGCAAGTATGCAAGTTTTACTTGCAATTCTGTTCCTTATACCTGTACTGCAAGAATCTCAAACTCCTTGCCTTTCTGACCTCAAAGAAGCAGCATAATTCCTTGCTACCTGTACTATTTTATTTTTTTAAGTCACAATGTTCAATCTCAGAGAGACATCTCTGACAAGCTCAAGGTAAAGATTATCAACAGCGAGTTTGACCTCATATAATGCCTTTCTTGTGGAGTCAAGAACTTAACGCCGGTGTTGACAAGATCCTGCCCTTGTCACATACATCAACAACTCATCCATAGCTATGATCCGTATGGTGAACAGGAATCTGGTTAGAGCTCTAATCTTTCGAGACAGCATTGTAAAACATGGGGAAAAAAAATCAACTCCTTACTCTTATGAGGATATAAAAAAAAAAAAAATCTCCTTCTCTTCCTCATGGTCTCATCTAGAGTAGTTATATGCAAAGGAATTATTTTGGCCCAGTTAGAGTATGGTCTTCTACTCTTTGTAACAGCTTCCAAAAAACACAACCACACTTCAAACCACATTCAACAAAATATGTAGTTAAGTAACTAACACACCCCATAAAAGACCACCACTACACCACTCTAACAAAAGCTAATAATAAAACAATCAGCAGTCCTTCTCCTCACCTTCATACTACATAGCAATTCTTAACACAGACTATTATTCCCCTGTAGTACCCAAAGTTTAGAGAAACTCAACTTACAGCCTTAGTCATAGCTTACAATCCAGCCCCAATCTGGTAACTCCAGCAACCAAACTGCATAGTAACAATCACACTTTTTCAACACTAGCATCTAAACTATGGGACACTTCCAACTTAACTGAATTGCCTTCCCCACTACGATGACATGTACATCAAAAAGTACAGTTTTGTACCTACCATAAATGTAGATGTTCGAGGATTCCATTGCTGCAGTCCTGACGACTTGGTAGTATAGTCCGCCCAGTCGAACGGCCCGGCATCAGAGGATTAAGGCTGCCGTCGAGGCGATTAGACTGACGTCAATACGCGTCAGGGTACGTATGGGGTTATGAACTCGACTAGTCTTTTCACCCCTTGAGGCCCCCCAGTCAAAGACAACCAAAAAACAACAAACCAACAACATGCGTACTCACAATATACAAATATATATATATAATAACAGCAGAAAGCATGTCAACTCACAACCACAACCACCCAAAGGGAAGGAGGGGACAGAGGCAATGGAATCCTCGAACATCTACATTTATGGTAGGTACAAAGTCATAAAATGTTACACGCCTCTGCACTCATGCAGTCCGCCATTGCTGCAACCCCAAAGCAGAATAATTCAGTAGAAGGAAATTGAAAAAGTAGCAAGAGCAGAAAACATGCCTTGTATGCCAGCTGTCCAAAATAAAGCCCTCTTCAGCTAGTGTGATAGGAAGGGTGAAGGTGCCTAGAGAAAGCATGTGCACTGAACTGAAAGTAGCTGCTTGGGAGCCTTAGAAGTTGCCACCCCTCAGAAGTTGCTGTATGGCAGAAGAAGAGAGGGAATGAGGTGTGGCCTAAGATGTGAATGAGGTATCCCAATCAGGGAAGAATCCAAATGAAAAAGCAAATGCAATCTACCCAGAAGCCAATTGTTTTGACACAGGCAGGCCCTTGTTTGCTCCAAAGCAAAGAAACAAATAACTGCTGAGAATGACTGCTGACCTTGTTAGTCTCAGATAATAACGCATCTGCCTGTGGCAAGTGCTAAAGTGTGCAAAAAAAAACTAGAATTATTTTGACTTTAATTTCTGAGGCAGCAAATGAATAGGCAATACTTTGGTTTAAACACTAGGAAGCCACCACCTAGAATTTAAGTCTAAAGGTTCTTAGGTACATACCCTGTCCTATGGAACGGTGAAAAAATCTCTACTGCTGTAAGGGCCTGCTGCTTCGCTACCTTTTTCTGCAAGAAGGGTGTCTAACAGAAAAAGGCTCTTCTATGACAAATATTTCCAATTCAGCAGTAGCGCGGTCCTCAAAAAAATGTAGCTTGAGCCTTTTTCCAACACATGTGTTCCCCACCAAGCAGGAGTAGGAGCTTCCACGCCCAAGTCTTATCAAGGGCATCTTCCTCTAAGAAACTGCTTTGCTGGGTCTTGCGGTAAAGAGCAACTTCACAATCAGTGAGCTGAAAGCTGAAAGGGTAAGGTTTGAAAACTTGGAAGAGAAGGACAAACCAAAGTCCAATAATTCAGTAAGAATATGAAAGGCCACACTCAAAATTAGGCTCTGAGTACCCAAATGGCTTTGTTGCACTCCAAATTAATAAAATCTTGTCCCATTTGTCTGCGCACTCTCCTTAGTATCACTAGCGGAGCTCCATAATCACATTTAAAAAGTGTTGAGACAGTTATGGCCTGCTAATTCAACAGCAAATAATAATGGCTGTTGATGAAGAGAGTGAAGCCAGACAGCACATGTCTGACCGGCCAGATGAGAGAACAGATGAGGAATTCGGAGAGAACCCTAGGCATGGGCTTTTACCAGACTCGTGAGAAGTGGTACCAGTGTTGCCGAGCTAACGCTGGAGCTATCTCAGGCAGATCTACCTGTCAGGATGGCCAGTTTAAAGTACCTTTGGAAGCGGTAGAAGTGAAAGGCACCTTTTGTTATACATGAAGCGCAGTAACTGGAAAGACAGAGCATCCACTTTCCAAAGCGTGATGAACTTTCCCTGTGCACACACACACTTTGGTAGCTCACTTTATAAGCTGTGCGATTGACCTTCCATGACAATGTCCTTACATGACACTGTCAATTTCCCAGTTACATGAGCCAGAAGCTTCCACTGTCTGGATCCATGATTGTGCTGCTTAACACATCTGCTAAGGAGTTCTGGTGCTCCCGGCAGAAACCTTGCTCTGAAGAGTGTTGCAAGCTTAGCCGCAGTCTCCCAGCAACTTTCGTTGACACACCGGCCCTGAGGATAGTTGCAGGCTGAGCCCCTTGCTTGTGTGAAATCCACATGACAGTTGTGTTGGAAGTTAGAATCAATGCGCCTGCAAGAAGTAAAGATGTGAAAGCCATCAATGCAAAACAGACTGCCAACATCTCCTTCATGTTGATATGTGATGCTGCTTATCTTTCTTCCACTTGAGACAGTCTCACCTTCATGTTGCTGCCAGTCCCTCTGCTGAGTCCGGGAGGTATCTGGTCGTTAGTGCCTGAAAGGCCTCTGGCCCTGTCACAAGTCTTCCCTTGTTTAGGTGGATTGTCTGAGCCTTCCTGAAAAATTCCTGCCCCTACTTATGGGGCAGTGTCCATGTCCAAATCACAGCAGTTCAGTGTCCACATTTTTGAGATTGCATTGCAGCTTCTCAATGCAGTTTACATTGGGAAGCACCATACATTCTTGATGCACCATACCTACTGCTGAAGGAGTTTCTCGTAGTGAGCACGGACTGACAAGATAGTTGTGCTTGATGCAGGAAAAACTGTTTTGCTTGAAGGTTGTCTGCTAGTATAGGTATTCAGTCTTTACACCCAGAAAGGCCACTAGAGAAGAGCATACTTAGACTGGACTTATTAGGCTCACAGACATTTCAGGGCATCTTAGCAGCACTGCTATAACATACTCCAGATGCCAACCAAATCCAGTTTTCAGTCAGAATTGGATCGCCCAAGTAAGGATAGGATTTGATCAAGTTTGAAGATTGGAAGTCTGATACACTGAGCCAGGTACCTTTTCAAATAGAACATGCGAAGATAGATAGAAGAAAGGGCTGAAGCTCCGACTGATAATGAGAATTTTAGCCTCGACCTTTCAGAAGATAGGATTTTTTAGCCTTTATAGTGCTAGTTGCAAGCAGATGAGAGATTCTGGGTCAGCCATCCAAAAGCTAGTGCCCACAACTCTTAGCTGTTGTATGTCCAACATCTGTAACTTGGGAATGTCCAAAAAACGTAAGTTGAGGAGTTCCCTAAAGAGGGAATTGGTCTCCACGTTGTTCTCTTGTGTTCCCCTTAGGGCGAGTGAATGAAAGGGTAAAAACAAAAACCTACACAGGGACTGCTGAAGTCAGGTATGTGAAGTAACTGTAAACTTGCTTGTGAAAACATCTTTGCAGTGGTTGGAACATCTGGCTTGCCTTGAAATAAAGCAGCATTGTATGAATTAAAATCTGTAGAGACCATCTGAGGTGAGTCCATGAATGCAAGGATTCATCTGAGATTCTGAAGCTCTGAAACTTGACAGTCTCTCAAACTCACACCCTGCCCCCAGGAGTAGAATTCGCTGGCAGCTGAAATGAAGGTCATCAGTCTGTTTACTCTGCCAGCGACCCCACCCCTCACCCCCTAAATGAGGTGAAATGAACTGTGGGGTCTATCTCTAGAAGGGCCTGCCCTCCCCTACACCACGCCTAGGACCTGGCCCCTACCCTCCCCTCTTCAAGGTGGCATAATCCACCCCTTAGCAGGCCAATTTCCTGAATACTAAAATCCTCGGCATACCAAACCAAAAATCTTTAACAGTTTGCCTTAACTTAGCTCCCCACCTCCTCCTCCATTTTCTTCTAAACAGTCCCACAGGCGAACCAAAACAACACATCAGACTGTAAACTGTCCTTCAAAACTCTTGTCTTTAACAACCTCAGCTAAATTCTGATCCTCAACCAGGCACATGCCACAGCACAGAAATGCACCCAGTCAATTTCTCTTGTCTTCATACAGGTCATCGCAACCATATTGTAAAAACAGCTTACCCATTTCAAGATCTCTGGACATATGAACCAAATCCAGCAACTCTTTTTAGCAGCATCCTCTCACAACAAAGCATTATTCTTACCCAATGACTGTGAAAAGAAGGAATTCTGAAAAAAATTCATCCCCTACCACAAATTCAAAGCTCTCAAAAAGCATCGAGAGGAAGACCTATTTTGAAATCTCTTTCCCCACAACCTTGAACCTTGCCTCTTTATCATTGGGGGACCCTACAACACCACAGAGAATTTGTATAGTTATAGGCCCATTAGTGTAGGGCTTAACACTAGACTCTCTTGGAGAATGTATTTATGAGCTTCGGCACCCTATAGGGCCTACATAGGCTAAGGGGAGCAGGAGGCAAAGAGTTGTGTCTGGGAAGCGAACTGCATCTAAGAAAAACACCTACAAAATCAAGCAAATTGACAGGAACAGCCCTCTAACCACACTGCATTAACACCAGCTTCACCTCTTTCCCCGCCTCATTTACTCGGGTCTATATTATAAGCTTGAAGAGTCTTTTCTTCGAACACGTAAAGGTTGACGCAGAGTGAAAGCTGTAAACCGCAAACGGCCACTTCTGCAAATTTTTTCCTAGAGAAAAAAATTTGCTTGGCCGTAAACATAAAAACAAACTTTAAAACCCTAATCAAGTGAGGGGCTGTGCCCCCCACACTCCCCCCTAACTAAATATACCAACTGCAAGATCACTCTAAAGTGGAGAAAAGGGCAATTCCTGATAATGGCCACACACATTTTTTTCTCCGGGAAAATAATTCTAAGCGGCCGTTTTCGGTTTCCAGCTTTTGCTATTTACGTGTCAGCATTTAAGCGTTCGAAGAAAAGACTCTCTGAGCTTATACTATAGACCCATTTCTCCTACTATGGGGAACAACTAGCTATATTGAATCCCCTAAACTATTTTTACTCCTCAACCTTTTTTCTCTTCTTCTTTCCACCTCTGCTTTTTTGCTCTTCTAAAATGGTTTGCTTTTAAATTTTGCATGAAGTATGTCTGAGTAAAGGTCAACAACTAATCTGCTATCAATAACTATAAAATCACTATATTACTTATATTTGTAACCATCTACATAATACCTCATCATCTTTATATATATATATATATATATATATATATATATATATATATATATATATATATATATATATATATATATATATATATATACACACACACATACATACATACATACACACACACATATACAGAATACATCATACATGTGTATAGGTCTACTTCTAAATTTTGACGCTTCAAAACTTCGAATTTCGTATGATAGAGTCCATAAGATCAAAGTTTTGAAACTGTGAACCATTTAAATGGAGATCGCCATAAAACAGGAAATGGTGTAGTGCAATCTTGGAGCTGGTATATTTAATTAGCAAAATAAAAAAAAAAAAAAAGTTATGTACTCACCATAACTTCCATCTGAATAGTTATACTTCATTTGTCTTCAACCTGTGGGTTATGGATCTGTATCGGATAAGAGCCAGCAACATTTACTAGCATCAGCTCCAAGCTCCAAACTCCTCCCCTTACCCATAATACACCTCCACTGCCTTCCATCTCCAGATCGAGTTTGCTGAACTTTATATCGAGAACCCGACCTAAAAGACATCCTTGTGACCTAAACTGCTGATCCTATGCCAAGGTCTGGGGGAAGGAGGGAGGGACGGTTGAAGACAAATGAGGTACAACTACTCAGACAGAATGTTATGGTGAGTACATAACTTCTTTATCTGAAGCAGTTTACTTCAATTGGTCTCCAACCTGTGCGACAGAGTCGCCATCTACTAAAAATCCTGGGAGGCCCTCATGGAAAGATATTCCGGAGCACCATGGAACCAAAGAATGCTCTCCTCCTGGAAGTCAAATTCAACTTGTAATGAGAAATAAACGTACGAGATGAGGACCAAGTAGCTGCAGAACAAATATCATCCAAAGACACCCTAGACCAAAAGGCTGCAGACGTTAGCCATGGACCTTAGTGGAATGAGCTTTCACCTGACCTGGAGGAGACATTCCTCTGTCCTTATAAACCTGCAGGATGCATGAAGAAATCCATCTAGCTATATAGTGACCTTGGAGATTGTATCCTTTTATAAACCCTTTTTGGGGAAACCCAACAATTGATCAGATTTATGGAAATTTTTTGTCCTGTGTAAATAGAATCCTGTCTATGAACATCCAACATGTGGAGTTTGTATTCAATCTCGTTAATAAAATTAGGAAAAAACACAAGCAAATTGATGGTCTGATTGATACTGACTGGTGATGCTACCTTAGGAAGGAAGGATTGGTTTGAAGGGAAACCCTATCTGTGAAAAATCATGTAAGGAATTTTGATGGACAAGGCCTGTAATTCTGAAACCCTTTTTGCAGAGGTAATAGCCACCAGAAAAAACTGTTTTCCAAGATAAAATTTTCATATCTGCAGTTGCGGCAGGTTCGAAAGGCAGAGTGACCAAAGCTTGAAGAACCATAGTAAGGTCCCTTGGGGAAAAGGATCTTTGACTGGGGGTCATAACAAAAAGGTGCCTTTGATAAAGGCTTTACACAGTCTGGAAGAGGCTAGAGAGGCACAATTCTCGCCCACATGAAAATGAGAAATGGCAGCCAACTACAGTAGAAGAACTAGCTCTGTGTGAAAAATATCAGCTAGAAAATCAAGAATGGCGGAAATAGGAGCCGTGAAAGGGTCTAAAACTCCTTTGAGAGGCCCAAAAGGAAAAACGTTTCCACTTGCTGCGATAAACCTTCCTGGTTGACGACTTATGAGCAGCTACCAAAATAGATCCGAGGAGCATAATCCAGGAGTCCTAGCAATCACAGGAACTGGAGCAGCCAAGCTGCAAGTTTCAGGCTGTCCAGATTTGGATGAGACACACCCGAAGGGTGTGACATTAAATCCTGAATGGGATCTAGGATCCAAGGTGAAACCAAAGGAAGGGAAACCATACCTGGCGAGGTCAGAATGGGGCAATGAGGATCACTCTGCTCCCCAGTCGACAAGCTTTCTGTAGAAATCTCTGAATGAGAGGTACTGGTGGGTAAGCATGCAGAAGACCTGGAACCCAAGCATGAACTAGAGCGTCTCTGGGGGACTCCCTCGGCAGGGGATTCAGATCGAAAAATTTGCTGCACATTGTGTTGAAAGTAGACGTGAAGAGACTGCAGCAAGTTGACCCCACTCGCTGAAGATCTGTTCTGCTACTGATCGATTCAGAGAGCACTCATAAGGCATCAGAATGGTCCGACTTAAGCCTGTCCACTAGGATGTTGGACAGTCCCGGAATGTGAGTTGCGATGAGAAAGTGACCGGTGGAGATCGTTGGGGGGCATCTGTGGTCACTGTGGTTTGGGCCGGGGCTGGAACAAAGGGTCATCCCTCCAAAATGTCCGGAGGGCTCGTCCACCATATGAGGGACGACCGACAGACTTGACGGAGTTGAATTGGATATGTCAATGGCAGTTCCAACAGGGACCATTGTACAGCTAGAGTCCACTGTAGAATTTTCATGTGTAACTGAGCACATGGGAGAAGGAGTTATGGTCACTGCCATCGAGCCTAGGGCCTTCAACACCGATTCCACCATTGGAAGATGAGAATGGTAGATCAGGGAGACATGCATCCTCAGGTGTTAAACTCTCGCAGAGATCAGGAATATTTTGCACTTAAGAGCATCTATCCTGGCACCAATGTAGTCCATCATCTGTACAGGATCTAGGAGAGATTTGGATGTGTTGACTGTGATCCCCAAATGCAGGGAAAGAGTCAGAAAATAATCCCTGGTTTGGGAAAGTAGATGCCTGGTGGGAGCAGTGTGTATGGATAGACCTGAATTTCCTGAAGCCTCAGGTGAGCCGCTACCACCGCCATTACTTTGGTAAACACCCTGGGGGCTGTGGTGAGACAAAAGGGTAGGGCTCGAAATTGGCAATGATAGACTCCTAGCCAGAAGCAGAGGAACCTCCTGGAGCTTCTGTGCATTTTTATGTGATAGTAAGCATCCTGGAGGTCTAACGAGCACATCTAATCGCTCTCTTGCTGGTACGTCATGATGGACTGTAATGTGACCATCCAGAACTTCTCTTTGGCAGCTGACAGGATCAGGGTAGAGAGGTCCCGAAAGGGCCTTAAGTCCCCAGTTTTCTTTGCCACCAAAAAGTACCTGGAGTAGAAGCCCAATCCTGACTGATCTGTGGGGACGGTTTCGATGGCTCATTTTACTAGTAGCTTGGAAATTTCCTGTGCTGCTGCCTCCCTTTGCGTGGGTGGTACATCCAGGAGGTGTCTATGAGATTTGGGGGAACCCACGAAGGGGATAGAATATCCTCTGGATATGATCTGAAGCACCCAGTTGTCCATTATGGACTCCCATGCCGCTGGGTGCAAGGACAATCGCCCCCCGACTGCCTCCACAGTAGAGCAGTTGGGCAACCCCTCAGAGTTGCTGCCTGGGTTTGTCCAAGAAAGGTTCTTGAGACCCAAAGTTCCACGGACCCCCTCTGCCTCTGGGGGAAGAAGAGCTCTGAGTGTCCCGGGAATACCGTGACGTCCAGAACCACATCTTCCTTTGCCCTCTCTGGTTCTGGGAAAAGGACCTTTGAGAGTTAGAGAAGCAGATCCCGATGGCAGATAGTGTCTTCCTGTCCTTCTCACTCTGGACTAATGTCTCCTTGAAGGTCTTGCCAGTGAGTGTCGAGCTGTCATACGGGCCATTGGCAAAAGACGCCTTGAAGGGTTCAGCAAATTGACATAACCTGAGCCAGGCGTTACGCCTCATGGACACGCCAGACCCAGCCACCCAAGCCGCGGAGAGGAGTCGCATGGACATGTTAGATACTGCTTTTAAAGTGGCCATCCTCACGGAGAACAAAGCCTTGTCCTCCTGCGACATGGACTGGGGGGGGGGGACACGCCTCCTGCTCCTTTACCAGGTCATGTTGGGGGTTTGGTGACATGGGCCAAGTAGTTCAGCACCCTAATCGAAAAGGTAGCTGAAGCGTACACCTGCTTCCCTAGGCGGTCCATCTGAGACTCTCGGTCAGGAGGGTGGACCAAGGAACTCTCCTGAGCAAGTTCCTTCTTAGTGGCTGCTGCTACCACCATGGCATCTACGGGGGAGCCCCTATTCCAAGCTGGCCTCTATCTATAGGGGGGCTTAGGATCTTGTCAGGTAGTTTTGGGATAGGTTCCATGGTGTCCGGTTCCTTCCATGCCCGCGAGGTGACCAGATCCACCAAAGCATCCACGGGAGGGGACACCCAGGAAGTAGATGGTCCCGTGCCAAAAGCCTCCAGGAACACTGACTCATCAGAAGGTTTGGGGGCAGACCAACCTCCCCGCTGGCACAGGATCTCCATGATGTCTCCAAAGGAGACATCCGCGGGATGTGACCTTGGGGAACCCTCTCCATCATCTAAGTCTGTGTCCTCGGTGAGGGACTCGGAGGGGGGGGGTCCAAGTGCTTCCTCTTGCACGTATGCTTGTGAGACACATCTCTGGTGGGGCTCTCCAGGGGGCACTCACAAGCCACTTGTTCTGCAGGGGAACAGTCTGGAGTTCTTTGAGCACGGGCTGTCCCTCTGGTAAAACAATGGGGACCACAGAGTCTTGAGGGGGTCGGAGGAGTATGAGGGGGCGTTCAGGCATCTTGATCTGGCAGAGTGTGTGGCCATCTGCTGGAAATAACTTATGGCTACACTATGTGCAACGCTTGAAAACAAGCTTTGCAGCCATCCTAATTATTAGAAAGATAACCTTAGTAAAAAAAAAAAAAAATAGGCAGGTTCTTTCTAATTAACATTTACACACACACACACACACACACACACACACACACACACACACACACACACACACACACACACACACACACACACACACACACACACACACAGAAATACAGTGAGGGAGAGCTACTACCTACACCACAGTACAAACTACTCTAACCTAAAACACTAACACTTGACGCACCAAGCAAGGGGAAGAGAAAGGGGACCTATACGAACACTGACAGAGTATTTGCTCAGTAAAGGTTTTTAACCCACTGACTAGTTGGAGCTCAGAAGACACTATGCTGAAGCAATTTGCGGCAAACGAGATCTGGGGATGGAAGGCAGTGGAGATGTATTATGGGTAAGAGGAAGAGTTTGAAGCTTGGAGCTGATACTAGTAAAAGTTGCCGTCTCGGATTCGTAACCCACAGGTTGAAGACCAAATGAAGTAAAGTACTTCAGTTCAAATCTTTTCTGTTATTTTTTTTATTTACATTTCAAAGTTACACCCACCATAATTCAAAGTTCTGAAACTTCGAAACTTAGAAGTAGACCCATCTATAATATATGTACGTGTATATATAGAATGCATGTCCATCCATAGATTTATAATCAAGGTATATTTTCTCATTGTGATTTAAATCATCCAGTCTGCATTTGTAAATGGTTTAATGAAATCAGTGCACTGCCCCATTAAACAAATATATATATTTTTAAAAAAAAATAAAATTGCCAACCACGATTCTGACATTTTCTAACGACCTGCTGACTAACAGATTGCTCTTCCATGCTAGCATTTCCCTTCTGCTAGACCTTAGTATTTTCTAGGCCAGTTCTTTTGTGATCCACATTATTAAAACAGTGCTACATTTTGGTTATGCTACTATTTTCAAAGGTTAGGGGCCATCACAATTATGGAAAGACAGCCATATCATTAGTTTCAGCCTGAAGAGGACTAGATTCTTCTGATCTATATGATGAAATCAGCAAAATAAGCCAGCAAACTGTGATGCTGAAACCAATGTAAATATTTTATTATACATCAGCAAAAGAAATAAACAAACCAGTTTCGGCTAAATTTGTTACATAGCCTTCCTCAGTGTTGAAAGGAAAGAGACAACAATATTCTTTTATGCATGACATCAACCACAAAATGCAAACTTATTGGTCAATTACAAGTGTTCATTAAGTCCTGGTGGAAAAAGTCCACCCAATTTAAATTATCCACTTCTTTTCTTTGGCATCAAGAATAGTATGCCAACCAGCTTTATTTATTCTGTTGCCATCAATTTCTACACATTATCTCTGAAACACAATTGGAAAAGGGATGGTTGTTATGTACATTTGATGTCAGTGCACTCTACACCAACATACCACATGGGGCCGGTCTGAAAGCCATAGATACAAATCAGATTTATATCAACCTGGTTTTAACACCTTTTTGATATGCCTCACTGAACATGTCCTTACTAAAAATATGTCTTTTTCTACCAGGAAGAATGCTATTGGCAAATACAAGGAACTGCGATGGGGGCATCTTTTGCCCCCATCTATGCAGACCTTTGTATGGCTTATGTTGAAGAACATTTGATTTACGATAATGCACATAACATTTACCTGGAGGAGATGGACATTTGGAGAAGGTTCTTGGATGATTGCTGGATGGTATAGAGATCAGATGTGGATTATTTGTTAGAATTCGTGGGCTATCTTAATGAGAATAAATGAGGCCTACAATACACAGTGAATTACAGTTTGGAACAAACATATGTCGATGTCCTAATCACCAGAAATACGGATCATACTTTACGAACGGAGGTATTTCGCAAATATCCACAGTACAACTCCCTTCTCCATGCATCCAGCTTTCATCCACCCCATATAGCCAGGAATATTCCAGAGTGACAGTTCATAAGAATGAGACATATTTGCTTGCTGCAATCCACTTATGAATACTTTAGGAAAGATCTAACTAATAGATTTCATAATAGAGGTTATAAAATGGGATAGGTTTTGGGTGCTAGCAACTGGGCTTCAACATTAAATAGAGGCAATCTGTTGAAATATAAGAACAAACAAGAAATTACCAACTCTGATATCCGGTTAGTTACCACATATGGAAGAAATATGGATATACTCATGAATAGAGTACAAAGGCACTGGAACATTTTGTTGGCCGATAACTTATCACCATTTCTTCAGGAGAAATGTTTTTCATTTTGTAGGTGCAGAAATTTGGGTTTACATCTAAGCCATTATAAACGGGGGCCCAGAAGCTCCACACCTTCTAGCACACAAACAACTCTAATGGGGGGATACTCTTGTTTGGTGTTCTCCCTGTGGCCACTGTAGCCATTGTAACAGAATTATGAAGTCCAAACAATTTACAAGTAAAAATTCTGGAAATGCATTTGATGTCAGTTTTTTTGCCAACTGCAGTAGTGATTGGGTGATCTATTTGGCTACATGCAGTTGTTCAGCATTCTATGTGGGTCAGACTACGAGATCACTGAGAATAAGCATATCAGAACTTATCAGTGATATGAGGATCAGGAAGCCCAGTAGTGCATTGTTTAAACATTCCTTAATACATCCTACAGCTGCTTTCAGATTTATGGTAACAGACAAAATTGAGGGCAACAGAATAAATAAAGCTGGTTGGCATGCTATTCTTAATGCCAAAGAAAAGTGGATAATTAAATTGGGGGGACTTTTTCCACCAGGGCTTAATGAACACTTGTAATTTGACCAATCAGTTTGCTTTTTGTGGTTGATGTCATGCATAGAAGAATCTTCTTGTCTCCTTCTTTTCAACACCAAGGAAGGCTATGTAACAAATTTAGCAGAAACCGGTTTATTTCGTTTGCAGATATGTAATAAAATATTTACATAGGTTTCAGCATCACAGTTTGCTGCCTTATTTTGCTGTTTTCTACATTGTGGTTCAAGCCGTGCAATAGCCTTAATTGCAGGGGCTCTCTTTTACTACTACTACTATAAGATGAAATAAGAGACGGTCACTGGAAGAAGAATTTGATATCAACAGGACATCTGGAATATGATGGGGAACAATGACAGGGCCAAAATGGGGCTACCAGAATGCTTGTTCACCATACGGATCAGCTAAGGAATTAAGATGAGAACAGAAAGAAAGTACAGTTGTGTACACTTACCATAAGTGCAGATGTTAGAGTGTATTCACTGTTGCAGTCATTACATTTGGGTTATCTGCTTGCAGGTAGCCCTCAGTCTGCCTGATTAACAAAGTCTTGGGTCCTGCGTCAGTTGCTGTCCCTTCTTCCATGATGTCAGGTCGTCAGGGGTATAAAACATGCAGCCGACGCCATTACATCAGTTTTTCTTGCCCAAGATGTCAGGTAAGCACAAAGATGTACCTTGAACAAAAAAAGCAAATACACCAAAAAGGCTTTTAAGCATGGTAAAGGAAAGTAGAAGTATAGCCAAAATAAGTTAGGGGGCTGGAGGGAGGGTAACCAGGACTGCAACAGTGAATACACTCTTAACATCTGCATTTATGGTAAGTGTACACAACTGCACTATGTTCTTCGTATGTCACTGTTGCAGTCATTACATTTGGGCAGATTCCCAAAGCTATGGATGGGAGGAGGAAGTTTGATAGCATTAGGGCCAGCTAGACGGCCCTGCAAGACTGCAGTGGCAAAGCCAGCACTGGATTTAGAGAAAATTGGCAAATGGTAATGCTTGGTGAAAGTAGGTACAGAACTCCAAGTAGCAGCTTCTAGGATGTCCCTGGTAGGGATGCCTCTGAGAAAAGCTGTAGAGGTAGATGCAGCCCTAGTGGAGTGAGGTCTGATGCCCTGGGGGAGAGGTTTTCCATGGTGCTTATAGCAGAAATGAATGCAATAGCTTATCCATTTAGAAAACTGCTTTGAAATAGCCTTCCCCTCTGCCCCTGCAGCAAATGCCACTAGCAGTTGTTCAGATTTCCTTTGGAGGTTTAGTCCTGTCCAAGTAGAATCTAAGTTGTCTGTGCACATCTAAGGAATGCAGTATCCATTCCCCTTTATTCTGTGGATTGGGAAAGAAGGTTGGCAAATGAATGGACTGATTAAGAGCCACACTGGATACCACCTTGGGCATGAAGGATGGCTTGGTCCTGAGGGACACCCAGTCCGCATGAAAGATGACGAAAGGCTCCACTGCCATAAGGGCCTGTAATTCAGATGCCATTCTAGCTGAAGTGACTGCTAAAAGGAAAGCTGTTTTCCAAGAAAGAAATTTTAAGTCTGCAGTAGCAGCTGGCTCGAAAGGAGGTAGAGTGAGTTTCTCCAAGACAAAGTTAAAGTTCCAGGCTGGGGTTTGAACTCTCCTGGGTGGTCTCAAATTTTTGGCCCCTCTGATGAACTGCTTGATCAGTGGATGAGAGAAGAGGGGAGGTTCTGTGTTATAATGAGCTAAAATGGCTGAGGCGTGGATTTTAGAGGAGGAAAAAGACAGTCCCTTGTGAAGCATCTCAGTTAAGTATTGTAAAATCCAAGGTAAATTGGGCGCTGCTGTGCTCATCCCTTGAGACTGGTTCCAGGCACAGAATCTTTTCAATTTTTCAGCATAAGATATTCTAGTACTAGGCCTCCTTGCCTCTAAAATGATATCCATCACAGGTTTGCTGAGGGATGGTAAAGAAGAGATTAGTCAGGTTTGCAAGGTTCAGTGTTAGAAGCTGAGGGTGCAGAATCTGGTTCTCCTGCTGAGACAGCAGGGAAGGAGTCTGAGGCAGGTGCCATGGAGATAACCATGACACACTGCGCAGGAGGGGGTACCAGTGTTGGTGCAGCCAGTCTGGAGCAATCAAAATAATCCTTGGTTTGTCCAGTTTGATTTTTAGTAGTACTTTGGAGAGCAGAGGCGGGGGGGGGGGGGCACAGACTGATGGGTTTTACCAGCTGAAGGACAGAGCATCCACATTCCAGGCTTGTTTGCGGGGAGTCCTTGTGCAAAGTTTGTCCAATTGGTAGTTTAGGGGAAGAGACAAACAAGTCTATATCTGGGCTCCCCCATTTGCTTGTCAACATGTTGAAAATCCTTGGTTCCAGTTTCCACTCGTGTGGGTCCATGAGGTTTCTGCTTAGTCCGTCTGCCAGTGTATTTAATTTTCCTGGCAGGAATTGAGCTTGTAGGGGCACTTGCTAGCTGAAGGCTGTGTTCCACAACGCCATGGCTAGTCTGCAGAGGGGGTAAGAATGTGTACCCCCCTGCTTGTTTATGTACCACATAACAGTGGTGTTGCCTGACTTTACCATTAGTTGTCCTGGAAGAATGTGGTCCTTGAAGGCTGTAGTATTTTGTACAGCTAACATTTCTTTTTGATTGATATGCAGGTGCATTTGACTTGGGTTCCATTTGCCCTGAATGCACTTCCCTGCCAGGTGAGCCCTCCATGCACAGACTGATGAGTCTGTTAGGGTTTGGGTGGCAAGGGGTGGTGTGAAAGGTAGTCCCTTGTTTTGGTGGCAGGGCTCTGCCCACCAAAGGAACTCAAGGAGTAGGCAAGGTATGATAGGAATCACTGTTTCCAGGTCTTGAGAATGTTGACACCATAGGCTTTTTAGATACCACTGTAGTTTCTTCATATGCAGTCTTGCATATGGAATTAGAAGAATGCAGGAGGCCATGAACCCCAAGGCTTGCAGTATTTGTCTTGCAGATAGCAGGGTTTTTGTGGCCACTTGTTTGATGTAGTTTGTCAATTGAATTTGTTTCTCTGGCGTGAGGTAAGCCATCTGGGAAGTTGCATTCAAGCTTGCTCCCAGGAATATAATTTGATGACAGGATACCAGGGGTGATTTTTCATTTATGGTGTACCCCAGACAAGTTAGAACCCTTTGTACAAAGGCCAGATGATTAAAAAGTATGCCCTGGCTTTCTGCCTGAATTAGACAATCGTCCAGGTATGGGTATATTTGAATATTTCTTTGCCTGCAAAATGCAATAACTGGAGCTAGGCACTTTGTGAATACCCTGGGTGCAGTAGATAAGCCAAAGGGCAGTGCAGAGAACTGATAGTGCGTGCAGCGTGCTTTGAAGCGTAGGTACCTTCTGCAAGATTCCCTGATTGGGATGTGCAGGTATGCTTCTTTTAAATCTAGTGTTGCCAACCAAGCACCTTTGCCTAGCATAGGAAATAACTGGTGGAGTCAGCCATCTTGAATTTTGTAATCTCCAAAAAGGTGTTTAAAGTAGACAGGTCCAGGATATTACACCATGAATTATCTTTTCTGGGTACCAGGAAAAGTCTTGAGTAGAAACCGTGTCCCTTTTCCTCTTCTGGTACCAGTTGAATAGCCCCCATGCTTAAGAGAGAAAGTACTTGTTTTTGGGCCTCGGCCCACTGATTTGGGGGTAGGTCCGGCCACCTGCTTCATGTTGGCAACGTGTGGAAGTGAAATCTGTATCCCTGGGACACGGTACTTAAAACTCATTTGTCCTAGGTAATGAGTTCCCAATTCTTTGCATGAACAGCAATCTTTCCCCCCAAAGGGGCAGTCAGTTGTTAAGTACTTGGAAATTTTCAAAGGAAATCATTGAGACAGTTTACCATGGGGGGGGGGGGTCTTACTATTCCCAGATTTGGAAGTGGAAGCCCCCCACTGCTTAGTTCTGTGTCCCCCCTGGGACTGAAACCTGGGGGTTTTGCTGTGTCTGGATTTGGCTTGAGAAGTCCTAGAAGGGGCTGGAAAGGACCAATTCCTAGAGGGCCAGTGCCTACTAAATCTAGGAGGCTGAACTTGTAAAAAATTTTTTTAACAGTTTGCATAGATTTAGCTTTATCTTCCATCTTTTTAAGAACTTCCTCAGCCTTGTTGCCAAAACAGGCGGTCCTGATTTAAAGGAGCATCCAACAATTTAGCTTTAACATGATCAGGCAAAGATTACTCCTTGAGCCAAGCATGCCTTCTGAGCACAGACCCAGTAACAGCAACCCTACAAGAGGCCTCTAATGAATCAAAACCACATTGCAAAGTATGTTTTCCAACTTGTTCAGCAGAATGCATTAAATCCTTCAATTCTTTTTTTTTTCCCCACACAGTCAGGAATCAACATAATTTTCTGTTTAAACAGTCTATTAACATGTTGCTGAACTGGCAGTTTAAAGCCCTAATGACCAAGGTTGCAGAAGTGTAAACCTTCTTACCAATCTATCCAGCGCCCTGGAGTCTCTATCAGAAGGGGTAGGATTTTTAGCAGTAGAAGCCTTAATGCCCTTGGGCCCCTGTGAAATAGTCTCTGGATCTGCAATAGGATTTTTAAAAACTAACTTGTGGGACTTGGGGACCCTGTAGTATCGGTCAGGTTTTCTGGGAGCAGGGGGCAGGGAATCAGGGGCCAAACTAGATTCCGAAAAAGCATCAACAACAATGTCAAGGCCTATGCTGAGGTAGGAGAAGGAAATCCCTAAGCCTCCTTTCTGAATCAGAAAAATCCTGGCTTTCCCAGTGGAAATGCTCCCTTAGCATATTTAAGGTTTCCCCAAAAGAAAAATCCTCAGGAGGGGAAGCAGAGAGAATGGAGTCCTCTGCATCAGAATCTTCATAAGTAGATAAGGGCAAATCCAGATCATCAGAAGAATCAGAAAACAGAATCCTGATCAGAAGATTTATAATCAACTTCAGTCCTAGGCCACTTAGAATGGGGGGGGGGGGCGCTACCCCTGATTAGAGTTAATAGATCTTCAGCCATGCATGCTAGTCCTACATAAATAGGACGGACTACGACATTCTTTAATATATCTATATGTAGGCAAAGAACCACTTTCATCAATACTAATCAAAATATCCAGGAAATGAATGCGAGTCTCAGAGCATTCACCAGTGAATCTCAAAAACTCACTGCTGCTATTCAGATGTTCAACAAATCTCTCTAGTTCACATCTGCTACCTTTCCAAAACAGACAGAGGTAATCCACAAACCTCCTATATAATACTAGATGTTTCTCCGCTAGAGGGTGAGAAATCAAGTTGTCTCCCATTCAGCCATCACCATGTTGGCGCAGCTATTAGCACAAGGAGTGCCCACAGCTACGCCCAACGACTGATGGTAATATTTCCCATTGAACTGGAACACATTGTTACATGGAACAATACTGAGTAGCTCACATAATAAATCAATATGCTCTCTAGTGTATACACTATACCTCGTTAAAAAACTAACCATACAAATTCCCATATTATTAGGAATAACAGTAAATAATGAGGCAACATCATATGTCGCCAAATAAATACCTTTCGCTTCTTTCTTTACATCATTATTAAACATGTAATGCTTTTGAAGCGTCTGTTTAGTGTCACGTAAAATGTAGGGATGATGCTCAAGTATAGGTCTTAATTGCTTCTCAATATAAATACCAAGTGGTTCAGTAAGCCATCCCCCACTGGCCACTATTGGCCTAAAAGTAGGTCTTTGAGGATCTTTGTGGACTTTAGGAAGTCCTTGCAAAGTTTGTATTAATGGTTTCTCAACAATAAAAATAACTAGAACATCTTTAGTAATAATCCCCTGGTTTGGAAGTTCCAACAAGTTGTTAGTCACTTTCATAGTAATTTCATGGATATCATTTAACTTAATTTCATGATATACATCTATATGACCCAACATGTCAAGAATAGAATCATAATACTATCCATAATAATAATCGGTCCCCCCTTGTCAGCAGGTCTAATAACAATACTGGATCATGTTCCAACACTTTAAGAGCAGATCTCTTATATTCAGTAAGGTGATCAAAATAATTATAGAACTCAGCCTCACACACTTTATAGAACATGTCTAGAGTTGAATTAAATTGTGGACTGTATAAACTAGATTTTTTTAAACACTATACTTCTACCTAGGTCAACAATGTCATTCAATGCTTCATTTTTAAACTTTAATTTAAGTTGCATATTCCTCAATGCAAACTTAAAATCAATTAAAGTGTTAGCAACGTTAGCAGTAGTAGTAGGAATAAAGGACAACCCCCTTTATTCAAAACGTTGCATTCAAAATTCAGAAATGTACATTTTAGAGATGTTCCAAATCAAATCATCTCTCATTTCTCCCACATTGTTCTTATCGTACTGCCCATTGTTGAAATTGTTGAGGTTCTCTTGATTCCTCTTGTGGTGCCCTCGCTGCTCCGGTGACCCTATTGATTGTTTTCGTTTGGATCTGATGGGGAATGATAAAAAAGGCTGCCAAATATTAGCCCCATTGTTTTTGGGTCGAACGACAGGTTCCAAACAACTGTTTGAAGTTTTCATTCCAACTTCAAGATTATTACCCACACCAGTCAATGGCGGAAATCCACCGTCAGCTGAAAGTGTCTCACACACAAGACATTTGTATGACTGACAGGCGAACTAACCAACAATGCGCCTACACCAGATGCTTGATTAGCATCAGAACAATCCACCTCCTTGGATGTTCCTATTACAGGAACAGTGTTCTCAGATCTTGACTGACCATCTGTTCAAATAGTGGGGGAAGACCTTATATTTCATTTAAAAATACTAAGAATCTGAAAAGAAGGTTATGCTATCCTAAAAGTGAGACACATGAAATGAGATTTGGTATGGGGACCACTAAATGTGGAAGCTGTAATTTCTGCACCTTTATACATGAAGGTATAGAGTCTAAGCACCCCAATACTAATAAAATATATCAATTTGACATCAATGCTGACTGCAATAGTAAAAATCTTATATATTTAGCCCACTGTATTATCGGTTCTTCCTTTTATATAGGGAAGACGAACAGACACCTTCGTGAACGAATTCGTGACCATATGTATTGTTATGGGCGAGGGCATATGTATAGTGCCTTAGCAAAGCACACTATTGAGAATAATGATAGCCATCTGTTTAGATTTCGAGTGTTACAGTGAATATGTAAGAGGTTGGGAGATATATCTAATAGAACCGAGACAAAGGAACTTACATGGATTGTTAGGCTTAGAGCCCATTTGGGTAAGGGGCTAAATGACCATATAGCTATTACAGCAAGAGACTTGGGAAATAATGTAGATTTTGAGTTATGTATTTTTACAATGTTTTTTAATATATTTCTGGGTTATACTTTAAATGTGTAAATAAATCTTTTAATGTGTAAAGCAATTACAGAAGAAAGAAAATCATAACAAACAAGAAAAATAAATTTCTAATGGAACTAGAAAAAGAGAAAGGGAAAATCACTCATCCCCCCACCCAAAAAAAAGAAGAGCTCAGAGCCTCTTAAAACCATTCTGTTTAAGCAGCAAATGAGAACAGAGATAATTTGACAGTGGCAATGGAATTATGGGAAGAAGTCAGGGCCCTGGATCCAAAGGCTTGAAGTTGCCAAGGTCAGATCCAAGTAGGATCAGAGTCCCAAAGGTTGAATCAGACGGACACTGACATCAGAACAAAAGTTATATATTCACCATAACATAGACCCATGTTGTCCTGTTTTTATCTGGTTCAGTTATTTGGGACTCAGATCCAGTCTCGGCACCCACAAACATGTGGATCCAGGGCTCTGACTCCCCCTCTACCCATAATTCCATCTCTCTACCTCCGAATACCTCACATAGTCTGCCAAAAGCTCATATTGCTACCTTATTGTTACCTATGCCTGTACCAAGCCAAATGTAATATGTGAATGTAAAGAAAAATGAGGCAACCAGCAGAGGTTGATAACTGTTAAGACTCCCCTAGAGTACCATATATTCTTCAAAGCACAATAGGTGACAATTTGGAAGGGGGGCGGAGGTAGGGAGGGAAATTGCACCGGATGAAAACATATGACAATGTGAATCTATTGTTATGGTGAGTACATAACTTCCTTATTCTAATTAGTCTATTTTCTTCTAATTCAACTATGGGACAGATTCTCTAGCTACCAATTACCTGGGAGGCATCAAGGAAAGATATTCCGGAGTACAGCAGAACCAAAGGAGCGCGATTTGGACTGCACATCAAATTAAGAGACACTAAGGTACAGATGGTAGATAGTGTCGCAGAAGCACAAATCTCAGTAGGAAGGTGCTTATGAAAAACTGCAAAGTTACTACTGCTTGTTGAATGAGCTGTTGGTGTTTTGGATAATGGTAACCCAAGTTGTCATGGAGAAACAAAATTGAGTGTGACCATGGATAAACCATACCTTAACTTTTGAGAATGCAACGAACAACTGACCCGACTTTCTGGAATCCTTTGTTATGTGAAGGTAAACCCTAAGTTGCCAGTGAATGTCAAGCAAATCCAAAGTATATCTTTCTTAGTTTGAAAATTCTGGAAAGAAAGGATTTATGGACTGATCGACTCAGATGCCACCTTTGGATAAATGGATGATTTGTTTTTTAGAAAAACTCTTAGTGGAAAAACAAATACGGTGGCTTGCATAACAGAGCCTGCAATCAGATTCTCTTGGCTGAAGTAACTGCTACCAAAAATGTGTGTTTTCAATGTTAAAAATTTTAAGTCTGTGGAAACTGCTGGCTCAAATGGGGACTATGTAAGGGCTTGAAGCATTACCATTAACATCTCAGAGAGAAAAAGGATCTCTTATTGGAGGTTTAAGGAGAGACGTTCCTCTCAAAAAAGCTTTGGAGAATTTCAAAGAGGCTATAGGCATCTGATTTTGGCCAATGTGGAAAAAAAATGAAAAAGCTGCCAATTGTATCTTTATAGTGGAGAAACTGGAAACTTTGTGAAACAATTCGGATTAAAAAAAAAATTAATACTGAAGGAAGAGGGGTAGAAAAATTTAAGTTATGTAGGACTGTGGTAACCCCATACTAATATTTCTTACCTCCCACATATATCACAAGATTTCTTGAAGGAAATTAATGACTTAAGTGGAAGCTTTACTGCACTGCATAGTTTTGGAAAGCTGTAATATTTCTGATTTTTTTTTTCACATTACAATTACTGGATTTTAGCATTATGCTCCGCCAGCTCTAGATGCAATTTGTGTACACTGGAAAATTTGATGTTTACATAAATATCAATACAATCAAATAATTTTCCTTATTAATATCATGGACTGAATAGTAAAACTATGCAAATATCAATAGCTGGTAGTAAATATTTCTGCTCTTATTCATGCCAAATACTTTTACTGCCCAATAGATGGTGCTGTTCCTTCACTAACAAGAAGCAAAACTGTAGAGATCTTTATGTCCCTGTGTACAGCAGTGTTTAAATCCTGTTTGTACAATAATCACAGTTTGTTTCCGTTGTAGAATTCTGCCTTCATAATAAATAAATGGAATACAATATTCTTGTTTCTTTTTTAAAAAAAAAATAGAGTAGAAGCATCAATTTACAAAGGAAGTAAACATTTTCAAATATGGTTTTGAAAAGTCTCTAAGCCCTTCTCATGCATTCTTACGAAAAAGGTCACAAGGACCAAATAAATGTTCTAATCAAGGTGCTCAGCTACATTATGGAGAAAATGCATTACTAGATTAATAAATGTGGCTCAGAAGGGACAATCTGTTAACCAGGAAGGTGGACTGGACCAGTCAAATGAATAAATATTTAAGGTTTTGTTTGGTATTTTACTTCGACAATCAGAAGAAATTTATTTTCACTGCTAGGAATACAAAGTTTAAGTACAGTTCTGTTAAGCTAAACTTACCATAACGGTAGATATTAGAATGATCACTGCTGCAGTAGTATTAGCTACATGGGTTATATACTGCCAAGGATAGAACAGGTGGCCAGCTTCTAAAGCTTCAGGGCACCTTCCACACACCAAAAGTGTCAGGCAGCTTGAGCTGAGCAGACTAAAATACAAGTTTGGGCAGAAAGTCCTTCACAACTTCTCTGCCAGTAGAAAGAGGGAAAGGGAAGCAGAGCCCTAAAAGGACAATGCTGGGAACAATACAAAGATAAGCATCTGCACTCTGGCATAAACACACCAAAAAATGAGGAGGATGGAGGGAGATACGGAAGAAAACTACTGTTACGATAAGTTTAACTTATTTCCATCATATTGCTCACTGCTGCAGTAGCCTTAGCTATATGGCTAGATTTCTTCTACCTCCCAAAAGTAGTTAGCTAAGGTGGAGTGCAGGAACCGCTGGAGAATGGTCCTATCAAAGCCTGATCTAGACTTAAGGAAGGCAGGAATGAAGCTTATAGTGCTTTGTAAAAGAATGTACAGAGAACCAAGTAGCAGTTGCTAGAATACTTCTAGAATCCAACCCTTTCCAAAAAGCCATGGATGAAGCCAAGGGCCTGGTTGAGTGGGCCTTATCCCTGCCTGGAACAGTTCTGTTATGGCAAGTATTACAAAAGGTAATTACCTTACACACAAACTTGGAAATAGTCTGTTTTAAACACAGATTGTCCAAGTCTTCTTACCTTCACAAGAAATTAACAACTGATCTGAAAAGAGGTAGCATCAGAGCTGTCTGTGGACATGCAAGGGATGGAGTATCCTCTCTCATTCATTTTTAGGTTCCAGAAAGAAAATGGCGATATGGACAGTTTGGCTTAAAGTAAACTCTAATCCCATTTTAAGCATAAGAGGAGGATTAGTTCTCAAAGAAACTCTGTCCGTATGGAAAATGAGATAGGGTTGACTCACCATAAAAGCCTGCAACTGTGATTGCTTTGACCTCTGCAAGAAAGGTATCCGTAAAACCGATTTTCATGTTAAGAATATCAAATCAGACAAGCTAGCTATCTCACATGGCGCGAGTGTTGGCTTCTCTAAACACAAAGATTCCTAGGAGGGGCCACTGGTTTTACTGGAAGCCTCTTATGCAAAACCCCTTTCAAGAACATTCTGACATGACACTGCACAGAAAGGGGAGAATCAAAGGACAGGCATGATGAATGGCTGAAAAATGAACCCAGAGACAGGAAAAACAAAGGCCCTAAGATGATAACTCAGAGTTTGTAGAAGCAGAGGACAACTAGCCTGAATGGGTGTTGCCTATGTTGTTGGTACCAACTAGAAAACCTCTTCCATTTGCTGATAATTTTCTAGAAGCAGGCTTTCTTGACGCTGTTACTACCTGCTGCATGTCCTCAGGAAACAAGTACCTAAAAGAAATTAGGATGCTATTACGTAGGCACCCAACTGAAGTGGACTGATGTCAGGTGGTATCAAACAACCTTGAACCTGTCTGAGTAGATCCAGTCTGTGAAAAAGCTTGTGGTAATTGGCCCTGGCCATTTCCAACAGAAGGGAGTATCATGGTTGGCTGGACCAGAAGTGTCTCACCACAATGATCTTGGGGGATTCCTTCTTAATCTTCAGAAATATCCTGGTTATTAGTGGAAAGGGTGGAAAAGTATACAGGAACATTCCTGTCCAAGGAAAAGAAAAGGCACTGTACTTTCGAGCCTTGACTATGGTATCATCTGTAACCGCTTGTACAGATCCCAGGGAACAAAGATGGTTCAGAGTTGACTGCCTTGATCAGGGCAAGCATCTCCTTGACATATTTGGGCTTGCATCAGTCTTGCGTCCCCCACACCCCCCTGCACTTTTATTCCTCATGAAACTACTCCCCAAGCAAACTCTGAAGTGTCTAAGCTGATTTATTGCTTCAGTACAGGGAGGGAGACGGGCAGACCTGCATTTAAGGATATCTGGCGTCTCCACACAAAAAAACAAAACAAACAAAACAGAGACTTCTACTTCTCTTCAGACAAACTCCAGCACTTGGATTTGAAGAGTGCGGATACTGGCACTACACAGATTCCATATGCAAATGTAGCTTTCTCATGTGGAGTCTTGCCAGGGGTATCATGAGAAGCACAGATGCTGAGACCCCCAAAATCCTGAGGTATTCCCTTGCAGCGACCTTAGTCCGTGTGGAAAACCTTAGAAACAGATCTAGATAAATATTCGTTTCTTCCTGTGGAAGAAAACCTCTAACTGAGGTGTCTAGCGGACACAATCCCATGTGTGGGAGACCATAAAAACTTTTGAATGTTCTCTTGGCAAATCAACTCATGAAAGAAATCTCTCATCCAAGAGAGAAATTTCTGACACTTTGAAAAAGACTGTGCAAAGAAAAGCATGTCATCAAAATACAGAAAAAAAGTGGATACCCTGTAGCCAACAATGAGCTATAACTGAAGCTAGACACTTTGTGAACACCCTTGGTGCAACTGATAGCCTAAAGGGTAAGGCAGAAAAGTGATATGGTTTTGTGCTTCTGTATCACATTAAGAAACATCTGAAGCATGGACAAATAGGGATGTGATGATAAAGTTGTGTGTTACCATAACGTTTCATCTGTGTTGTTCATTATCTTTCATTCATCACAGATGGGTTCGGTTCAGAGCCCTCTGAACCGACTCAGCCTATTACCAAGCTTGCACCAGCCAAAAAACTCTCGAGCTAAGCTTTTACCCACAATGCCCTTCTCCTTGCTACCTCAGATTGAGCTTGCCCATGTCATACAAGTAAAGCAGAGGCCATTTCTGTGCAAATACCCTAAAACACCACTAGGACCCAAAGAATCTACCAGGAGCCTTTGGCGGGGGAAGGTGGTTGGACAGTGATGAATGAAAGATGATGCACAACACAGATGGAACGTTATGTAAGACCAAACTTCTTTATCGGAAGTTGTTAATCTTCTTTCCATGCATCACCGATGGGACAGAATACCCAGCCACCTTATCAACCTTCTGGAAGAACGTTCCTGAGAACCACTGAGCCAAAGGCAGCTCTCCGTCTGGAGACCACATCCAATTTGCAATGACTGATAAAAGCGTGGTGCTCAGCCCAAGTGGCTGCTGCGCAAATGTCATCCATAAAAGCCCTGGAATGGAAAGTCACCGGAGTTGCCATAGATTTGGTGGAATGGGCTTTAATATTCGGAGGCACAGGTTCTTTTGCAAATGGATAAATAAGACGTATGCAGTCCCTTAGCCATTTCGATAAAGTGACCTTGGAAAGAGTTTCCTATTCTAGGCCCAGAGAAGGAAAAGAACAGTTGGTCAGTCTTACAAATCGTTTTGGTTCTGTCCAAATAGAATCACAATTGCCTGTGTACATCCAAGGAATGTAGGCAGTATTCTCCTTTATTAGAAAAGTTTGGGAAAAATACTGGAAGAACAACAGACTGATGGAAAGCTCAGAAGCAACTTTGGGAAGAAAGGATGGGTTTGTCCGTAGTGATACTCTGTCCTTATGAAAAATTAGGTAGGGTCTTTTGATGCAGAATGCCTGCAACTCAAACTCATCTGGCTGACGTGATGGCTACAAAGAAGAGAGATTTCCATGACAAGAATTTTATATCACAATCCACTGTGGGTTCGAAAGTTGGTTGGGTCACTGACTGGAGGACTAGTGTGAGGTTCCATGGCTCTATTGGCTGTCTGATTGGGGGTCTAATGTGAGATGCTCTTTTGCGAAAGGAGTTGCACAAACACAGTGATATGAGTGGAGTACCATTCAATCCATTATGATAATCAGAAATTCTTGCCAGATGTTCTCTTATGGTATAGGATGCGGCTCCATTTTCAAGAAAACTTGGCAGGTACTGTAAGACCAGAGTGATTAGAGTCAAATACGGATCTAGCATCCTTTCCTTTGACCAACTAGAACCTTTTCCATTTATCCCAGTACAGTTTTCGGGTGGATGGTTTATAAGAAGCCAGAATGGTATCACGCACAGGGGAAGGGAGGTCATCCTGCCTGGCAACTAGCGGAAATGGAGAAACCAAGCTGTCAGCTTGAGACTGGACAGATTTGGATGAGTCAACCCTTGGGGGTGAGAGATCTGGAAAAAAATCCAGAATCCACTGTAGGTACAACAGATGAGGCCGAAGAAAGGGGAACCAGAAATGTCGAGTCCAAAGTGGGGCTAAAAGACCACCTTGCATTTCAACTGAATGGCTTTCTTTAAGAACTGTGGAATCAGAGCAATGGGGGGTTAGGCATAAAGAAGTCCCATGGGCCAATCGTGAATCAGAGCGTTCCTTGGGGACTTCCCCTTAGGTGGGAATAGAGCAAAATAGCTGCTGCATTGTTGTTTGAAGGGGAGGCGAAGAGGTTGCAACAAGGCTGGCCCCAATGGCTGAAAATTCCTGTTGCTACTTCAGGGTTGAGAGACCACTCTTGGGGCAAGAGAACACATCTGCTCAGTTTGTCCGCAGTCACGCTGGAGCTCCGTGGGATATGCGCTGCTATCACAAAGCGGTTGGAATCTATCGCCCATTGCCAAATTCTAATGGCCTCTCGACACAGGGGATAGGATTTGGTTCCTCCTTGCTTGTTGATATACCAGACTACTGACACATTGTCTGACTGAATTGCAATAGGACCAGATGAAATGCTTGCAACGCTAACAGCGCCGCTCTCAGTTCCAGAACAGTGATATGCAAGTCGGCCTCAACGTGGACCTTGCGCCTTGGACTGTCTTTCCCTGGAAATGCCCCCCCCCCACCCTATCAGGGAAGCATCCATGGTCACAATGGCCTTGGACTGAAATGGGCGGCTCCAAAGATCTGTGTTCGGCCTCATCCACCAAAGAAGGTCCGGTTTGCAGGAGTTGGTTACCTGGATCTGAAAGCATAGGGGGTGATGATTAGGGAAGCACTGAGAGAGAAGAAGCCATTGCAGGACTCGCAGATGCAGTTTCACAAGAGGCACTATTGGTATGGCGGCTGCCATGGACCCTAGGACCTGAAGTACAGTTTTGTACCTACCATAAATGTAGATGTCCGAGAGGTATGCATCTGCAGTCCTAACAAATGGGTTGTCCTGTCGTCAGGCAGCCCTTCGGTCGGCCGGATTCCAAAGTCTGGGTCTGGCCTCGGCTGATGTCGCACTTCACCCGACGTCATAGCTGCAGTTCTTCGGGTATAAAGGTATCAGCCGACGCCATTTTCCTCAGTGTTTCTTGCCCCAGATGCCAGGTGCCCTCTAGGAAGGCTAAATTTGGATAAATGTAAAAGTTTCCAAATAAGAGAGAGCAAATAAAAATAAACATGTATATACATATATACAAACAAATACACCATAATAGATTCCCCCAGCTAGCTAGAAGATGGGCAAATACCCTAGGAGTACCACAGAGGGAAGGAGGGAGGTAATCCTGACTGCAGATGCATACCTCTCGGACATCTACATTTATGGTAGGTACAAAACTGTACTATGTCCTTCAAGGATGCATCTGCAGTCCTAACAAATGGGTAGAATACCATAGCCAAACTGGGGAGGAGGAATAATAACATTATGGTGTAGTTAAGATCCCTTGCAAAACAGCAGTGGCAAAACCTGCTCGGATCTGGAGTATAAGGGTAGATTATAATGCTTGGCAAATGTATGCACGGAGCTCCAAGTAGCAGCCTCTAAAATGTCTTTGGTAGCCACTCCTCGTAAAACAGCTGTAGTAGTGGCTGTAGCCCTTGTGGAGTGAGGTCTGATGTTTTCTGGAGTTGTCTTTCCATGGTAAGAGTAACAAAATCTAATGCAATTTCCTATCCACTTAGAGATTGTCTGTTTTGAAATTGCTTTTCCTTCCATTCCTGTTGCATATGCTACCAGTAGCTGGTCAGTTTTTCTATTGCTCTTGGTCCTGTCCAGGTAGTAGCGCAATTGCCTATGTACATCCAAGGTAGGTAATAGTCTTTCTCCCCTGTTCTGTGGGTTGGGGAAGAATGTAGGCAGGTGGATAGCTTGGTTTAAAGATACCCTGGAGACCACCTTTGGCATAAAAGTAGGATTAGTTCTCATGGACACTCTCTTGATGGAAGATAAGGAAGGGCTGTACTGCCATTAATGCCTGTAGTTCAGAAACCCTTCTTGCTGAAGTGATTGCAAGCAGGAAAGCAGTTTTCCATGATAAGTACTGTAATTCTGCTGTTGCTGCTGGCTCGAAAGGAGGGAGTGTCAACTTTTCTAGCACAAAGTTCAAGTCCCATGCGGCAATGGTGGCTTCCTTGGTGGTTTTACATTTTAATTCCTCTCAGAAACTGCCTGAGTAGAGGATGTGAGAAGACTGGAGGGTCCATGTTGTATTCTGCTGAAATAGCTGATGCATGAATCTTAATGGAAGAATAGGACAGGCCATTGTGGAAAAGCTCTGCCAAGTATTCCAGGATGTTAGCTATGTTTACCAGTGACACATTTTCTCCTTTTGCTGCACTCCAAATGAGATATCTTTTCCATTTTGCTGAATAAGTTTTCCTTGTTGAGGGTCTGCAAGCCTCCAAGATAATGTCTTTAACCCTTTGAGATAAATCTGGGTTATTTTGTCTTATGCAATGTTCCAGGCAGCCAGCTGCAGTGTTTTTAGGTTTGGATGCAGGGTTTTGAAGTTGTTCTGTGTTAACAGTAAGGGAACTAGGGGCAGAGGCCATATTTGTTCCCGAGACATGCTCCTCAGTAATGGGTACCAATGCTGCCTCGGCCAGTCTGGAGCTATCAGGATGATCCTTGGACGGTCTTCTTTGATCTTCAATAGTACCTTGTGCATCAAAGGAAGGAGGTGGGAATGCATATGCTGTCAGGTTTTTCCAACTGAAAGATAGGGAGTCCACCTTCCAAGCAAGTGGGTGGTATGCCCTCGTGCAGAATTTTTTCAATTGGTGGTTGTGTGGGGATGCGAATAAGTCTATTTCTGGTAGTCCCCATTTCCCTGTAATGGATTTGAAGATGTCTGGATGCAGCATCCATTCGTGGGCATCCGTGGTAGTTCTGCTTAGGATGTCTGCTAGTATATTTTCTTTTCCTGGTACAAATATTGCTTGTAACTGAATGTTGAAGCTCAGGGCCACATTCCAGAGGTCCATTGCCATCCGGCATAGAGGGTATAAATGTGTGCCTCCCTGTTTGTTGATGTACCACATAACTGTGGTGTTGTCCGTCCTTATCAGCAATTGACCCTGTCGAAGAAATGGTCTGAATTGCCAGTTTTACTGCCAGCATCTCCTTTTGATTTATGTGTAGGTTCAGCTGGTCTTGAGTCCATAAGCCTTGTATGCACTTGTCCAGCATGTGTGCCCCCCAACAGAGGTCTGAGGCATCCGTTGTGATAGTCTGGCTTGGTTGAGTGCTGTGGAAGGGCAGCCCTTTGTTCGATTGACAGGCCTGAGCCCACCATTGGAATTCTTGCTTCAGGCATGGAATTATTGGAATTTGGGTTTCTAGGCTGTGCTTGTGCTGAGACCATAAATTCCTTAGGTACCATTGTAACTTTCTCATATGTAGTCTGGCATGTGGAATCAATATTATGCAGGATGCCATGTAACCCAGGGCTTGCAGGACTTTCCTTGCTGTTAGCTGGTTCTGCTTTGTTAATGCCATGAAATAGAGAGGAAGGTGCTTCTGTTTTTCTGCTGTGAGGGATGCCATTTGATTTGATGTGTCCAGCTCTGCACCCAAGAAAGTTATCCTTTGGGATGGTATCAGCCTTGACTTTTTTATATTGACTGTGTCTCCCAGTGCTTGCAGTAGATGAATGACCTTTTTCAAATCTTTTGCTAATTTGCTTTTGTTGTCCGCTTGTAACAGGCAGTCGTCCAGGTAAGGGTAAATTTGAATTCCCTGAAGCCTGCAATGAGCAATTACTGATGCCAGGCATTTCGTGAATACTCTGGGCGCAGTAGATAAGCCAAAGGGCAATGCTGAGAATTGATAATGCTCTGATCCTGCAAGAAATCTGAGGCATCTTCTGCAATTTGGTCGTATGGGGACGTGCAGGTATGCCTCCTTGAGATCTAGAGTTACCAGCCAAGACTCCTTGCCCAGCATGGAAAGAAGCTGCTGTAGGGTCAGCATTTTGAATTTTGGAACAATGAGGTATGTGTTTAGAGCGGACAGGTCGAGAATAGGTCTCCACTGGTTTTCTTTTCTTGGCACCAGGAAAAGTCTGGAGTAAAATCCTTGCCCTTGTTCCATAGACGGTACCCTTTCTATAGCTCTCATCCTTAGTAAGTGGTGTATTTGTTCTGGAGCTTTTGTCTTCTGATTTGGAGGTAGGTTTGGCATTCCTCTCTTCCTTGGTAGAGTATGGAAGTGAAACCTGTAACCTTGGTCTATTGTCTGTAAAATCCATTTGTCTCCTGTGATGTGATGCCAGTTTACTGAAAATAAGGCTAGCTTTCCGCCTAAGGGTGCTTCTAGTTGTTCCCTGGTAGGCGGTCTCAGAGCCAAGTCACTGTGATTGTCCTGTGGAAGTGGTGGTGGCTGGATCTGTGGCAGTACTCGCTGGTTGTTAGGCTGCCACTGACGCCTGCTGTAGGCACCTCTGGATTGACCCCTGCCTCTTGGGCGCCTATTCCTGCCTCTCTGAGCTCTGGAGGTGTCTGGAAAGGACCAATTCTTGGAAGGCCAGTTCCTACTAAACCTTGGAGGCTGGACCTGTAAAAAGTCCTTGACTGTCTGGACAGATTTTGCTTTCTCTTCCACCTTCTTCAGCACCTGCTGTGCAGGGGAGCCAAACAAATTGAGCTTATCCATGGGAGCATCTAGGAGCTTTGATTTAACATGGTCTGGTAAGGACTGCTCTTTTAACCATGCATGTCTTCTGATCACTGTACCAGTCATAGCTGATCTAAAGGAAGCCTCCAGTGCATCATAGCCGCATTTTAAGGAATGATTACTGACCTGCTGAATGTTATGTACCATTTCCTGAACAGATTTGTTGTCTAATGGTTCAGACGAGGACAGTTTTTTAGTTAACTGATCTAACAAATTCCTGATACTGAATCATGTGGAATTGACAGTTTAAGGCCCTAGCCGAAAGAGTAGCAGAAGTGTAAACTTTTTTACCCCATCTTTCTAAGGCCCTAGATTCCCTTTCAGAGGGGAGGGGGTTTTTGGCAGAGGTAGCTGCTACAGCCTTGGGTCCCTGGGATATAGTTTCAGGATCTGCAAAAGGAGCCTTATACAAATGATAATGTGTGTCCGGAACCCTGTAGTACCTGTTGGGCTTAGCAGGGGCCGGAGGAAGAGAATCAGGAGCAGTACAAGCATCATTAAATGCATCATCCACAACAGTAAGTACTGGAGGAATGGCTAAAGGCCTATGCTGTGGCAAATGCAAGAAGGTCCTAAGCCTTTTCCTAGAGTCTGAAAAATCCTGGCCCTGCCATTGAAATTGTTCCCTCATAGCATGCAAGGTTTCCCCAAAAGAAAATTCCTCAGGCGGAGAGGCAGAAGGAATGGAGTCTTCTGCATCAGAGTCCTCATAAGGAGAATAAGGGCCCTCTGGAGGGTTTGTATTATCTGAATCATCAGAGGAGTAATCTGAAGAAACTGGCTCAAGGGGCTCTGCTCTAGGCCTCTTCTCTGGAGGTGGGTGAGAGGCCCTGTCAGGGTGAGGTTGGGATCCCCGGATCAAAGAAATGAGATCCTCTGCTTGACTAAGCATTTGAGAACTAGAGCTAGGCCTGTGAGAGGGGGTCTTAGCAGGCACAGTTTTGGTAGATTTTGCTGCTTTAGCCCTGGCAAAAGCCTTAATCGACATGGATGCAGGGGGCCTAGCAGCTCCACGTGCAGGAGTAGATATATCTAAAGGTATAGTATCAGATAAATCCTGTGAACCTGCAAGAGCAGGTGGGATTTCAGTAGCAGATTCAGCCATGCTGGATGAGGCCTCGTTAGGAGGCAAGCTTTCGGCCGAAGGAAGAACCGTGGACTCGGTTTCAGCCGAAACCTAGACACTCGCGGTTGACTTAACCGCGGTTTCGGCCGAAACCGCGGACCGCGAGTGTCTGTCCTTTTCCTTGCGCTTTTTAGTTAATTGCAAAGTCGGAGTTTCCGACGGCATATTGTAAGCAAAAGCAGAGCCGAAAAACTCCTCAGCAAATTCCGACCGACGTCTAAGCGTCCGTCGGTTGAAAGAAGCACAGGCTAGACAAGCTGCTACGTCGTGGTCTGGGCCTAAACAAGGTAGGCAGTAAGAGTGGAAATCTTTATGAGGTATTTGTTTCCCACAAGTTAAACAGTTATTCACTTTTTCTGACATCGGCTGAGGCAAGAAAGAGTCCCCAACGGGGTACTTAGCTTTTTAGAAGTCTTCGGTAGTAGTAATCTCTGGTTCTGACCGACCGGCACTTGCGAACAGCTTCTGCTTCGGGCGCCACGCGGCAAGAAAGACTGAGGAAAATGGCATCGGCTGATACCTTTATACCCGAAGAACTGCAGCTATGACGTCGGGTGAAGTGCGACATCAGCCGAGGCCAGACCCAGACTTTGGAATCCGGCCGACCGAAGGGCTGCCTGACAACAGGACAACCCATTTGTTAGGACTGCAGATGCATCCTTGAAGGACATCTTCTCTCACCAAGACTTTGTTTTGACAGAGTATCACCCGGAGCTGAAGCCTCCACTTCTGGAGTCTGTGAGCCAGGAGTGACACCAGACAGGATCGGGTGTCGAAGACTGCCCCAATGAATTTTATCTGCTGGGCTGCAGCAAGGTTGGATTTCTCCCAGTGCACAGTTATCCCCAAAATTTCTGCCTGAGAAAGGGTGTATTGCAGGGGCTGTTACCAGAAGATGCTTGGTGGGGGCGGTAAGGAGCCAATCATCCAAATACAGAAACATCTGGAAATCTTGCAGTCTCAAGTGAGCTGTGACCACTGCCATGCACTTCGTGAACACTCTGGGGGCTGTACAGACACCAAATGGCAGGGCGCGAAACTGGTAATGACTGGCTCCTAACCGGAAGCAAAGCAGACTCCTGGAACGTTTGTCTATTTTGATGTGGTAATATGCATCCCAGGAGATCTGTCGAGCACAACCAATCGCTCTCCCTGAGAAAGGTGAGGATGGACTGAACAGTGACAATCGGAATTTGGTTTGGGCGACAGGTCTGTTCAAATTGCTGAGATCCAGGATGGGTCTCCAGTCCATCTTTTTTGGCACCAAAAAGAATCTGGAGTAAAATCCGGATCCGCATTACTCTGGTGGGACTAGTTGGATGGCTCTTTTTTGATACAGCTTTCTTACTTCTAAAGCTGCTTCTTTCCTCTGACTGGGTGGAATGTTGGGAAGTTTTGTTGGAAGTTTTGGACAAGATAGGAGGGGAATGGTGTAACCTCTGGTTATGATATTCTGCACCCAACGATCGGTGGTGATAAGAGAGCACAGCAGGTTGGTGCAGAAAGAAACGACCCCAGACCGCTTCCAGAGGCAAGCAATTGGGCCTCTTCAGGAGCGCTTGTAAGGCTGTCCCAGAGGAGGAGTGTCTGGAGCCTTGGTTGCGTGGACCCCCTCTGCCTCAAAAGGGGCATCTTCTGGAACCGTTGCCCACTCTGCCCCTGGGGGGAATCATCACCACATGCAATACGGAAATGACCCAGAGATTTTTTTGTGCCACATCTTCCCACTCCTCTGGTTCTTGGTGAAGGAACACCGAGGGTTGGAAAAACGTAGGACTACAGCACACAGTGTCTTGCCATCCTGCTCATACCTGGCCAGAGAGTCCTTTACCTTGGAGCCAAACAGGAAAGATGATGTGACACCCGAGCCATGGCCCAGCAATCAAGGAGCCTCAATCCATCCACTAACACCAGTGAGGGGCATCTCATATAGGAGGAAAGGATAACAAATACACACAGTAAAGTGCAATTTCCCTTAAGAGCACACAGAGATCACAGTCAGTCTGGGGCTGGTCGCTCCCTTGCTCTCCAGGTCCCAATAAGACTCCCCACTGGCAGAGCTACGGGGTCCAGATCTCAGCTTAACTGGCCAAGCTAAAATCTCCAGCACCCTCTCTGTCCAACCAGTGCTTCGTGTCCCTGCCCAAGTAGCTGACACACACAAACTTTAAGAGTTTATACAACCACACAGACACTCCTGGGAAAGGCTGGCACAGGTTCTCCAGCTGTGCCCCTACTACCCAGACTATATGGTAGTACTGCCTGCCACCACCCAGCTAATATTTAACAGCTACTCAAAGGCCCTTGAAAGGGTGCCCAATTGTTACTGTACAATATTATTATCCAATTGGTAGTATAACTAAACAGTCAAGGTTTATTAGAATGACTTGGTACAGTAATCACTATAAATATGCAATGTACTCTAGAGCTTAAATTATCTCTACACAAAACAGTCACATTTGAAAGGTTGTAACATATTTAATAATAAATAAAAACACAAGACAATACTTTCTACTACACCTACCACACTAGTCAAGAGTTCAGAGATCACAGAGAAATATTTAAAATGGTTAGTATACAGTTCTGACCTCACAGAAAAACACAGTCTAATCTTTCCAGTTTCTAGCTATTTCTAAAAGAAAACAAGTCTAAGATAACTTACATAAGAAAACAGGCAGAGTGTTGATGAGTTGGATGGTCAAGACAAAAATGCTTAATCCTCTCTGGTTCTCTGTTTAAATTGAAATTGCAATTCTGATTCACATTACAAATAATTTTTCTCACTTTCCTGAGGTTCCCAGGCTACACATTACATCATTCTTCACACTTCCCTGAGGTTCCCAGGCAAACAGAATCTGCATTTACATTCTTAACATCTCCTTTCGTTATCTTGTAGCTAGTCAGGAAGCAGAGCAATAAAATACATTTGCATGTTTAAATCTAGCAATTTAACTCCTGGTTAGAACAATAGAAAGGATGTCTTCATCTAGACAGGCTGGAGATGAATTTAGATCAAAGGTTCACAACATGCTTTTACTTGGTCAGTAGAGAGCACTGTTGTGACATTTTTTTGCAGTTCCACATCTAACTGCAGTTTTTCCATTTAAGATAACAAGCCTGTGCCTAACATTAATATCTACAAATGATAGAATTTTATAGATAATTCTATCTGGCTAGGCTGGCCGCCTTCACAGATGCTTTGACTGGGAGCATTCAAAAAGGAAGATTTGAAGGGATCTGCGAGGTCACAAATGTGCATCCAGGTTCTAGCTGCCCCTTCGGTTGTGTGTGAAAGCAACCTCATGGACGAATTGGAGAATGATTCCAGGATTGCGAACTGCGAGGCAACTTTGTCCCTCACCTTGTCAGACACCTGTCCTGCGAGTGTTTCAGAGAGTTCGGAAATCAAGCCTCTTTGGAGCCCCATAAAATGTGCCAAGTAGTTCAGGGACTGTAAGGCAAAGGTCGCTAAAGCAAAAACTCGCTTCCTCAATCTGTCCATGGTCCGGGACTCTGTTGGGCAGGTGGACAGTAGGACTCTCTTCAGCTAGGTCCTTTTTAGTGGACGCCACCACCACCATAGCACTGAATGGTAAACCTCTGGACCAATGTGGGTGTTCCTTGGGTGGGGTCTCAGAGGGATCGCCTCACAGTCCGGGTTCTTCCAGGCACGCTGCACTACAAAGCTCAACTAGCTCGTCTGCAGGCAGGGTCACCCAAGAGGTAGAAGGCAGGGTGCATAAAGCCTGCAGGAACACTGACTCCTCAGAAGAATGATTAGTGAGCTTCCAGTCACCCCTCTGTTTCAACACTTCAAAAATGTCTCCAAAGGAGACATCATCAGGAGGCGACCATGGGGACCCTTCACCATCTTCAAAATCAGTGCCCTCTGTAAGACACACTTCATGCGAGTCTACGTGCTTCCTCTTGCACGATCTCTTCCGCGGGGGCTCTTCAGTGGGGGCTTCTGAGGAGGACTCGAAAGACTGGGTACCCTGTACAGTGGGTTCCTGCAGCTTCCCTGCCTGGAGTCCCAGGCAGGTAACCTGTGGCAGCTCCAGCTCGGGGGGAGAAAACTGGGGTTCCGATGTTGGCAAAATGCTTCCAGAAGCAAGAGCCCTCTCCAACGCACGGAATCAGGTCCACCCGAAGACGGATGGGAGCCTGGAACAGAGAAAGACAACCTTGGAATCGTGGTCACACCCCGCTCCAAATAACCCACTCCCGAGGATGGAACCTTAAGCAGGATCGGAGCAGACAAAACTTCCAATACTGGGGATGGAACCGAAGAAATAGTCAGAACCATGCCACCAACCGAAGAGCCTGCAACCCAAACACAGGGTTGAGGAAGGATTGGTTCAGTAGGAACAGAGGACCAAATGGACAGTCTCAGAGCCAAAGTGGGGTCCAATACTGGTGCCTAGACAGAGGGGGGGGGTTCCCGAGAGAGACATCTGAGCAGAAGGCTTTGGAACAGAGATGGTCAACGGAGGATAATAGGATGGAGTCCATGGAGAAATCAACCCAAATCCCAAAGGGGGTGGGACCTGGAGGGCATGGGTATCCCCCTGGCTGCCAGCAGCTGGTCCACAAGATGCATCACATCGTATTCTGAAAGGCTCCTGGTGGATCTAGTGGATACTCCCGACAGTTAGTCTGGTTGATCTAGAAATGGGCTATACACTTGGCCTAGGAACGTATCTACAGACAGAGAGTATTGGGTCCGTGGTGCGGGGTCTACTAGCACCGAAGTCTCAAGTTTAGAGACTGGAAGCAGTGGAGTCACATCTATTGTAGTCAGTACTGTAATAGAGCTTTGTGCCGAAGGGCCACCCAATACGGCAGGTTGAGTTGTCAATGCAGAGATTGGCACAGTGCACGCCTTCAATGCCTAAGTTACACCTGGTGCCGAAGTTGTAATAGGCAGGTTTATGGTCAGTGCTGGAGACTGTATCAGATCCGAAGCTGGCACCGATAAAGTAATAGTCGTAGTGCCTAGAGTAGATAATGTCGGAGCTCACGAGGCAGACTTATGCTCCGAAGAAAGTTTTGTACCTTAGGTTTGACTGACATGCCCTGGTCACCAGAGGGTACAAAGGGAGCAGAGTGGGACCTTTTTTTTTTTTCTTTCCTAGGAGGGGCTGAGAGCTCTGTCACAAAATGGGCCTCTGAAAAGGGCGATTTAAGTAGGCCCTTTAAAATCAACTTATTCTTGCACTCAAGAGTGCGCTGGGTAAAACTTTGGCAAATCATGCAGGGAGACTGCACCGAAAGATGGGGCACCCCCAAGCAATAAACACAATCATCGTGCGAGTCATGGTTTGGAAGTTTACCCTTACAAGTAGTACAGTGCTTGAAACCTGAAGTACCCTTCTTGTCAGGCATTATGACAAGTTAACAATCAAAATCTTCAAATACAATGTCAAATCCTATTTAGTCTAGTCTAAAAGTAAACAAAAAACACACAATACCTATCCCAAGAGCAGAAACACACAACAGGAAGGAAGGAAGAAAGGAAGAAAGAAAGAAAGACCAGCTATGGTATTCAAGGAATACCACAAGTGTAAGGAAAGAGGGCCGTACCACCAATGGTACTTAAAAGATTACCAAACGGGTAGAAGGAAAGAGAAAACAGTGCAACTCTAACTATAAAAGTGAAGATCAATGAATGTAAATAATCAACGACAGAGTCAAAAACTCACAAACTATCAAAAGATTTCCACTTACCTCAGAGATCAGCTTAAACACAGCTTTACGGCTATGCGGCAAATGAGACAGGAGGTAACAGGGAGAAGGGCATTGTGGGTAAAAGCTTAGCTTGAGAGTTTTTTGGCTGGCGTGAGCTTGGTAATAAGGCAGACTTTGTTCTGAGGGCTCGGAAATGAACCCATCGGTGATGAATGGAAAGAATACTAACAACATCAGATGCATCTTTTAAAAGTCTAGTGTTAAAAAGGAAATCTGAAAGAGGAAGAAGAGGCAACAGGTTAAGTGACATTTTTAACTTGGCACTATCACAAACTATCACAAACAGATTTAGGAAAGATCCAGACCCTTGTTTAACCATTTTCTTTCTTTGGCACTAGAACATTCTTGAATAAAAACCCTTCCTCACCCGAGGAGGAAATGGTTCATCACTCCTTGGGACAGCATGTGATAAAAGAACCGGTGGAAACAGAGAGTCTGATCTGGAAGATTAGGAATGATCTCCTGTTAAGGCGAAATTTCCTCCCACTGCTAACCTTTATGAATAATTTTCAGAACCCATTTGTCTGAAAATTTGTTGCCAAGGAGAAAATGGAGATTCAGACTTGGGGAGGAAAAAAGGGCAGAGGTTGGGAGAAGATCACAAGGTCATTTGAATAGTCGGACTTGTTAGAAGGACTTTTGGCTTTGGGAAGTTTGAGCCTTCTATTGTAACTTCCTTGCCATTTCTTCTTAAAAATGTCTGTTTACCTATACTTTTGTGACGCTATTTATTCTGTTTGTTGCCAAAAATGGGTGAGCAGGGCTGAATAATCTTGGATATTCTCTGGATCAGCTTGCCTTTTTCACCACACTTTTTGATCACCTCTGCAGCAGAGGCGCCAAACAAACCTCTATCCAAGGGAGAGCTGAATCTAACTTATCATCATCTGGGTGGTTTGAGAATGCAACCCATGCAAACATCCTCAAAACAGAACCAGTGACCATTGCCCTGAAAGACGTTTCAGGCTCATACTCACACTATAAAAGATAAGTAGTGACTTATGCAATAAAAGAAACCAAGTTATTTAAAGCAGATTTTCTCACACAAAGAAATCGCAGCGGAATTCCTCACACTTTCACAATTCATAGGACAAATTAACATATTAGCCTGTCCATTCAAAATTATGAAAAGTAAAGTTGCGTAAGTATACACTTTTCCCCACACCCATCAATTTCCCCATCCTTATCAGAAAGAGAAGGACTGAAATTAAAGTGCTTAGCAGGAATGGGATCAACTAAAGTTATGCCTGCTGAGTCAGGTTTGGGAAAAAAGATATACAAGTTTAAAAGACTGAGGAACCTCACACATCCTATTTTTCTTTTTAGGGGCAGCTGGCTGACCTATCAAGAAAACTGAAGTCAGTAACACACACATCCTCTAAACCACAGGGGACAAGAGAAAAGGGCGTACGTTCTGGAAAATTATTCTGGAACAACTCAGTATTTTCTGAAGGACTCAAACCTCAAGGTTCTCCCACTTAAAAACACTAGCACATTCCAGCAATATTCTCAAAGAGAAAACCCCACAGTGAGAATCAGAAACTGAGCTTTACTCAAGAGTCTGAATCAGATTAGAAATCTGAGGAAGAAAACCTGGAAACATCCATGCATCTTCCTGTTCAGATTAAGAATCTTGAATCTCTTCAAGAAAGGAGAAAATTATATTTTGTTTAACAGAAGTTACTTTACAAAAAAGATAAATAGCCCGAATTAAACCCTGAGCCAGACCCAGTAAACTACTCCTAGCCAAAGAAAATTGAGGAATAGGAGAAATATGCTTGGTGTTCTGCTTCTTTTTTGACTGGAAAATGGGGCCAACAGTGTTAATGGTAGCAGTAGTCAGCATTCTAACACAAGAAAAAAAACTTCACTGTTCCTCTCCCAGGACAGACAAGAGTGGCTCTCTCTTGCCCACGGAGAGGACCCAAACAGAAGATGTGGCTAATCCTCAACCCATACTGGCTGTGGGTGTAACACCAGAGGGATTAAGGGGTAAAAGATGAGTGGTCAGAGGTACAACAAAAGGCCAACATGTCAGAGTCACCCGCCTGCCTGTGACTGAGAAACTGCCAGCCTGTTGTGGTGACAAGGCTCTTTCGGTTGTTTTCTTTTTGTGGCTGAAGGACCGACTGTGGGACCAGTAGTCTGTTCCATGGTGTGATGTGAGTATTGGCAGCTGTGCAAGGAGAAGTAGGGCAGAGGATGTGTAGCACATGCCAGCACAGCTATCTGGAATATTGTAAAGAATTATGTCATGTGTATATCAAACGGATTTGTACAGATGCTAGTGTTGAAAAATGTATTTATAAAGCTGCTTGTGTTAATGTACCAACAGTGGGCCCTGCTGGACAGAAAAAATATACACAGGCATTATTGTAACTGTTCAAAAGTATATGTTTTAACAGAGGAGGATACTGGAAAGAGGTTAATCTCAACCCATCTAACTTTGAAAATAGTTTGAAATTAAATTACTCGTCTTAGGCCATAAATATTATATCTCACAGTTCTCAATGCAGCCAGAGAAAAAAAAAGCTTTTTGTACTATGTCTGGGGTGAATTAATTGCTACATTGGAAAGGTGAAGGTTTGAAATGGTTTTAAGAATTCCAGAAGCCGCAACAAGTCTGAGAAAAACTGTGTGTGTGTATTCTTGACATACATGTGCTAAATCCTGGCAGTTTCTAGCAGTGGGGGTAGCATGACAACCAAAGTCAGATGACAGATGTATGTGATGTCATTCTGTAATCTATGACAATAATGATGTTTAATACTAGGATGACAGTGAAGTCTCATTGCAATCCGTTTTGGGAACTTCACTAGAGTTGCCAACTGTCCAGAATTCATGGACAACTGTCAATGACACTGAAGAACAGAAGAATATATGTTGGATTGTGCACAGTAATATTGTACAACAATCCCCTTGAGGGGACGTTAAACACGCCCATCTTTTCTGCATGCATTTTGCTTTCACGTACATGTCCAGAATTCTTGACATCAAAAGTTGCCAACTCTACAAGAGACCCCTCACCTACATCATCTTACATTGCTCTAGTAAGAGAACTAAGGAATACTTTTTTATATCAGTCAGGAAATATATACTAAGATTTAAGTATTGTTTTTCATTACCTGTGCGAATCTATTCATCTGCATTATTTTAATATTTCCTGTGATTGAAACTAGTGTTTACAGTAAATAGATATTTAGTATTTTCATGTTCTTTTTTTATTTCATATATTTAAACTTTTCAGGCTGGTCTTTTAGAGACTATTTTAATCTCAGAGAGTACTTCTATACATTTGGTGACAGCTTTGCCACTCCTGAAAGTCTTGCTGTTGGTCAAACTACCATTTGTATTAATATTAATTTAAATAAGTATGACTGGGTACCCTTGCAACAGCCTTAGAGTAGATGGCTAAGGAGTGTCTGGTGGTGATGCAACTACCTTACAGTATGTGCAGAAGGGGGCATTGCTAGCAAATCTGTGCCAGCCTTTCCCAGAGGGATATATGTGTGTGGGACAGGAAAAGCAAATCTAAAAGTGTGTGTGTGTGTGTGTGTGTGTGTGTGTGTGTGTGTGTCAGCTGTTTGGAGCATGGACACAAAGCACTGGTTACTGGTTTCACAGAGGGTGCTGGAGAACTTGGCTTGGACTCTCGGCAGAGGTCTCAACTCTACAGCTGTGCCAGTGGAGAGTCTTATTGGGGATCTGCTGGAGGGAAACGGACAGAAAAATCCAGACCCCAGACCGAGTGTGCTCCCTGTGTGCTCTTAAGAGAAACTATGCTTGATAGAGAGAAAACTGCATCTGGAAATACTGGGTGTATCCATTTTTGTTCCGTGTGAATGTCCCTCTCTAGTGCCAGTGGTGAGGATTCGGGCTCCTCGATTACTGGCCTAGAGTGGGGACGTCAGACATGGTCAAGACAAAAACAGTGCCTCTTTCTCAGGAAAGACAAGCAGCAACTGCCAGTAAACACTACCAGTTCACAAAAGATACTTTTCTGATAAAACAGTAAAAAGCGCTTTAAAAAGAATACCAGACACACAAAAATAAAACAAACAATGTTGTTTTCAGTTACTTAACACCACTTTTAAAAAGACAAAAAAAATAAGCTCGCTGTTTCAAAGTATGTTATCGAAGACAGTCTATTAAGACACAAAATAGTATAAATTTCCTGAAGGGGAAAGCAATAAACCATTAACACAATAAAGAAAATGGAATCCTCCTCCCCCCAAACAGAAATTAGTAGCCCAGAAAAGGAAAGCTGTAGGCAAGGGGTTCACTTTATTTTGCGGTTAATGACAAAGCTTCATTAATCTAGAGGCACTGGCAGGAAATAGCTTCTATGAGACACTTTAGTGCAGTGAAAAATAAGGCTGTGACAAATCAGGACCAGGGCACCCACACTTGTGTTACCACCCCACAAAAAATATTATTAATAATTCTGTGTACATGAAACGGAACAGGAAAAATTCAACCAAAAAGAATGAGCAAAGGAATGCTAAACAATAGGAAGAGAAGTACTTGAAATATGAAAATGGCATTGGACATAAACTCTAAGAAATAATATGAACTTGAGGACATGGCAACAACTGAAAGTATTTGCAGAATTCAGACTGAAAGATAGGGGAGCCAGAAAATGGGTTACAGACAGAAGCTTAAAGAAAATTTTAAGTTTGGGGTTGGTATAACGGTTAAGGTGTCTACCCTTAAGTCACCGTGTATAATGTTTGACACTCACCCTTGAAAGGGAAGCTGGTTAACCTTAAAGTGACCTTAGAGGGCAACTAGCCTTGTACTTAGCTTAGTTTGAGGACAGGAGGTGCTACTCTCTAAAGAAACGTTACAATGGACATGAAAAAAGGCCAAAATATTAAATGAAGTCTAAGATAGGATGGGGACATTTCAGGTGAGCCAACTTCAAGAAATGGCTACAACTGATGGATATTTACTCTTTATCTGAATTGTCAGAATTAACTGATAATTTGATACAAGTGGCCTTCTAAAATTAAAGAGACTGGCTGGGTGGGAATATGGGAAGAAAGGTTTCACAGTGATAACATCTGTCACCACCTTGGCAGAATTCTACAAAACGATAATGGTTTATTTCTCTAGCAGTATTCCCAAATAATTCAAGCAATGATCCCATGGTACTATAATCTCGTTCAATACTTGAGAATCTTTTACTGTACTTTTGCTGGTACCTTTAACTCAGTATTGACAATTCACTGTTGCACTGAAAAACAGTTACCTCAGGTAAGCAATTCTGAATTTTCAAATTTCATTTAAGTTTTCAAGGGCATAACAAAAATATTTACCCCTCCCCATCACACACAACATGTGGCCGATATTGTGGACTACTTGTTAGCCAACTACCTTCTGTATTGTTCAGTAAAAATCAATGACACCAAGCTCCTTTCTTTCCAATCATGCTTTTTTTCTTTTGAATTTTACCAGACACTATTTTGGCAGTTACTTTGAAAGAGTCACTTAATATGTTTATAAAAAGGACAAGGCAAATTTGTAGTTGGAATTCCACAGCCAGCTGCCAACAAATTACTCTGCAACAGCACTCAGTACAAGACTCAGTTTGGCAAGCATTAAGATCACTAAAGCCAGAATGACAGAGATAGGGCTTAACAATTAACAGCTCCAAACAAATGTGGCGCCAAAACATCACTGGAAAGTGGCTGCAACATAAATGTAACTTTGCTGAATGGCAAAGGAATCAAAATGCATTGCCAGACATATTCCTTATATATCTCGAAGTTTTTAGAAGATATGCACTGACAAAAAAACAAAAATAAATATCCGCATAAGCAAAACAAAACAATGATGAACAAAAGAAAATTAGACAGTGCAGCTGTTAAAACAGCTAATACTCCAATGAGACAACCATGGGGGTAGCAAGCGTGGCACTGGCCCATTTAAAACTCATTACTTGCAAGGCCTTCAACCTCTCCAGCCCAAAAAATGTGCCTAGAATTGGATAGTAAAGACTTAATTCTGAGAAAAATCTTCTTAAATGGACTTTAAGTCAATACGCAAAATAAACACAGATTTGTTAAGCTCTTGATTACACACTTTCCAATAATGCACGATGAGGTGTTGTATGTACATTTAACAGATAAAGTACTCTTTCAGAGACTACTAGAATACCCAAGGACTCTCTAGAACTTTGCTACATATGCTGAGGCCCAAACTTATCAAAACTGGTACATAAATACCTCTGAGTCTGCAGAATCAATGTATTATGCCTCTTAACATTCATTTAGACGGCTAATTGTTAAATAAATATTGCATCTCTGCAACAGCACATTTTAAAATAACCCAAGCTTAAATACATGTAACCCTGTATAATCTATTATTCAAGCATGCTCGTACACACACACACACACACACACACACACACACACACACACACACACACACCATAAAGTGGCTAAGTGAACAAAGTTTGTCCTGTATGAAGCAGGTAAGAAGCCAAGGGTAAAAGGGGAAGTGGTTTTATGTTACTGACCATCTACTCTTTCTTACATTTAAGATGGACTATGAAATCAATGATTACGTTATCAATATTTCAAAAAGGTGACTAATACAGTACCAATACAATCTGAATTATAAAATGATTAAAATGTGCTTTGTGGAAACTGCTTGCAAACGATGTGATTTAAAATTTTTTATGAAAAAATATTATTTGCAAAAGCTGCAGCTAAAACAGCCTTCTTCACAAATCAAGAACATCCTCTGCACTTTGTCTTAATGAGTATCATTTGTTTGCTCAACATGTGCTGCCTGATATGCTTTAGTACAAGATGTCACATGACGATGAAAGCTGTCCCTCCACATAAACCTCTTACCACATATAGGACATTCATATGGTTTTATTCCAGTGTGAATTTTCATGTGGCCTACGAGGTGATGTTTCATTTTGAATTTCTTACCACAAACACCACAACCATATGGCCTAAGGCCAAGGTGCATACTCATATGACGGTCACGCTGACTCTTGTGAGTAAAACTTTTGCCACACTGACATGGGAACAGTTTGTATACCACAGCTGCAAATCCTGAATGAGAAGTCTCCTCACGAACATCTGCTGTCTTTGCAACTGTCTCTCCATTAGCTGCTGCTGTCATGTCTTCCTGTCTAAGACTACTGCTGTGCACATCTACTCTATCACCACTGGAAAACTCTTCCATAGAAGCACCATAAAAATCAACATGTTCATCGTAACAATGATCTTCATTACTTTTGTTCAAACTCTCACCTCCTTTCCTGGCACCAAAAATGAAACCATCATCTGCAACCGAAGAAGGAGTGGGAGGTTCTACTCGACTAATACAATCAGAGTCAGAGGAGCACTGCTCATTAAAGCTAGAGTGACTTGCTAAAGTTTCAAAGTCCTCTTCAAATTTTTCAGGTTTAACATAAATCCATCGTCTGTGGTGCATAATACTAGGCTGGCTATAGATAGGTCTGGAGTACTGATAACCAGTTTCCTCCCTCCCACCCTCTTTTCCATTCCGGCTTGGCATTTCAGTGTTGAATCTGTCAAGTTCCGATGAGGAATTACTAGTAATATTTTCTGTCTCTCTTACCTCTGGTGACAACTCATCTTCCTTAGAAATATCTTCTAGTCTGTCCTCTTGTACATCTTCAGCTTTATGAAAATCTGCCTGTCGTTCACAGAATGTATCGCAGTTATCTACAAGACCATTATAACTGCTGCTACTTGGAGACTGGTGGTCATTACAGTTGCTAGACCTCTGAGAAAGGACAGATGGGTTTCCTTCCAACAGTTCTGTACACTTGTCAACTACATGCCACATCTGAAGAAAACTAGCTGCTGTCAGGTAACTGACAATTTCTGTGGTTGGCATAACCACCTTGCCTGTGTAACAAGATAAAAGAATAGTCTCAAATACTCGTGGATTCATAACATCTGGTAAAACAATTCGACTGCTGTTCTTCAGAAGTACCTGGTCACAGAAATAGGGGGAATTAGCTGCCAGAACAGCTTTATGGGCCCGAAAAAGATATCCTTGTACTATAATCGAAATATCACACAATTGGCCCTCCTCACGTTGTTGATTAAGCTTCTGCAAAATTCTACTTGAAAAGTTGGGAAATTCAACATGGAATGAATTGACTACAGACTCCATTTCAATGCAGGCATTAAACTGTATAAAAGAAAAAAAATATATAAATATAAAACACAAAAGATTTTTATTTTCAAAACGGTTAAGTATTCACATACAGTAGCACTTAGGCACACTAGTATTAACAGCTATTTCAACATAGCAGAAAATAAAACATGGATGTCAGCATGCATGCATATGCCTGTGTGGACATGAGTGCAAGTCAGTATTACACACGTGTTTGCAAGGATTCCTTTCTTTTCACAGACGTACTTATTTGACTCGACCTATATCAGTTGGACGATTAACGAGTACACGGAATTAATTAATACAGGGCTGTATAATGGGTTGTACAACAGAGCAAGTCGGAGTTTCATTTCTTCTCTATTACGGAAACTTGGAGTTAGTATATACAACATTGCAGGGGTGTGGGTGCTTGCCCTCCTTCAATAAAAGCTGATAAGTATTTACTTTATTTTGGACTAGACTTTACCAGTTTGATTAAGGTGTTCCAAGAACTGTTTTGTGATTGACAGTTGTACATAAAGCAAGTTTTGTTCACTTGCCCTAGCTGTGTGTGTATATATATATATATATATATATATATATATATATATATATATATATATACATATACACACACACATATATATATATATATATATACACACACATATATATATATATATATATATATATATATATATATATATATATATATCTACACACACACACACACACTTAGGGTTTATACTGTATTGTTGCAAGCTGACAATATCGAATCTGATATTGTCGGCACAACAATATTGAACGTGAAAAATATCAGCTAGGCAAACTGAAATCTCTGTAGTGGGAGATTTCCGTTTACCTCAATTGTAGTGCAGTCTCAGAGTTGTTATATTTGAGTAGCGGGGGTGTGGGGGGGGGGCTTGCCCCCCTGCCTACGCCCTTTACTTTTTTTTTTTTTGTCTTTTATACTGTGATATTTTACTGCATCGATCAATTGTGTTCGACATTTATTGCTTCAATGCAGTAAAATTTCGATGAGGTAATATAAATGCTATATTTATATACCTGCAGGCAAGAAAGAAGCATACACTGGGTCACAATTTTGACCCTTTCTTTGCTGTTACACAATAAAGAAAACATGACAAGCTGTGTATTCCTATGACAGAGAAACTTAAAGGGCATGTCGTTTAAAACACCATATGAAGTGGCAGCAATAACCACTGAAAAGAAGAGCTATAGGTACTTACCATAATGCTAGATCTGCAAGAAGAGATCCATCTGCAATAAGTGGTATGGCTAATTTCCCAAGCAGTAGTATCACTTTATGAAATTTTTCCAGACCCTCAGCTCCTGCCATATTTTACCAAGCACTGGTCTCTCATCCATGTATTCAGTTCTTAAAGAAAAATATTTTCATACATCAGTAGTCAAAGATGGAGGGTGGGTTGGCTAATGCACATCGACTTGGAGACATCTGAAGTATCAGGCAGAAAAAAAAGTTTCTAGCTTACCCAGTTTGCTTAACTGTGGAAACACACTTTAGGTCCATGGTAATCTAGTGAAGACTTTGGTCTGGAATTTCTGTTCATCTAAGTACTTTGCATAGATATTTAAAGATGACCAAGATGCTAAAACACAAGTGCCTTTTAAAGCAGCACTTCTTAAAAAGGGCTGCAAAGAAAGACAGCTACGGTACACTGTATTTTAAGTATGGGTTGCAAGTACTTACTAAACCTCTTATAGCAAAATGAAATGCAACTGAAAAGCCTCACAGAATGCTGTTTTTTTTTAAACTTTCCTACTATCTCAACTTACAGCAAATGAAAAAAGGATGATCTTTGCATATGGCTTAAGTTTTGTCTACAAAGCTCATGAGATGCCAATGGACATTAACACAAGCAGTATATTGTCCTTGCAGAATAAAACCAACAAATGGACATATTTTAGATTAAAATAGCTACATTAGACATGGAGAAAAGCTAGTTTCTTAAAGGGACTCTCCATGGAACAGAAAATAAAGACGTTTGATTGCTGGGACAGCCATTCAAAAATACTTTGGGGAAACATGACATTTTCAAGAAATGTCTTCAATAATGTACATTTTAAGTCTATCAAAACTATTGGTTCAAAAACAGAAACAGAAGAAAAATCCCCAACCTACAATTAACATTCCTATGAGGTAATTTGTCCCTAAATGAAATCTTCAACAGGAAATAGCCCTCAGAGAAAAGCCTTTCATAATCTGTCAACCAGAGACAAGGAGTCCTGTCCAAAATGAAAAGTTTAAGATTACCACCACATAAAACTTTTGCAGACAAATAACCATGATAACCAAGATCAACAGCAAGACATTTTGAAAGCTATTACTAAGACTTGAAGAAATGGTGCCAGAAGGAGGGGCATGGCTAGGATGCTGACTATCAGCAGAATTCCTTTGCTACTTTATATATTTCCGACAGGAAATTATAGTCCTCAATCATCCCGATTGTTTATATGAAGTTATTTTAAGTAACTTTGTTTTCTCTGCGATTGTATCAAAGAATTATTTTTTAGTTTTCAAATATTTTCCTATCAAACATTTATCTGGAAAATCATACATTCAGTCTGAAAATGAGTCATGTAAAAGCAACTTCACAAGGCTTGTTCTTTAAAAAGGAACTTCAATCCGTCCTTACAAATATCCAGGAGTTATAACTTCAAAGAAAAGTGCTCTAAACAAATGGATCAAATCCAGGAGGCTTGACAGCAACAGAAGTCACACGTATCTGCTATGAATGACTCTTTTAGAAGGGAGACAACATGAAGATGAAAATATACAATTTGTATTACAACCAAATATTCTTTTGCTGAACAAAACTGATTACCTAGAGAACAGGTCCCATAGAAATAATATCCTTATCTTTGGTTTATCAGAAAAAAAAATAGAAGGGAATAATATAAGCTTCGACAGCCTGCCTCCTTAAGATACTAGGCTTTCCTGAAGCAATGTCATATGGAATTGATACAGCATACAAGTTTTTATCTATAAGCCTCCTCAAAGAATAATAACGCCTCTCAGAGCTCTACAATAGTGAGATTTTTTGATTCTCAAAACAAGGAGTTTATCCATAAAACTGCCTGGGTAAAATCTCCACTCAAAACAGATGACACAACAGATTATTTTGAAGATTATTCTGCAGCAGTCATCTCTAAAAGAAAATGTTTCCTACCCTTAAATCAAAGGGATTAAGAAAGAACAAATTTAAGTTCACTTATTGTTTCCTGGGAGACTGAAAAATATCCTCCCTGATGATACCAGATATTTCTAAGACCCTTATACTGCTGGATCATTTCTGCAAACAAAGAATATTTTAAAATAAGTGGAATATATGGACTGGAACAGCATCTCCTTAATGAGACAGGTTGAAAGAACAGGATGGAAGGTTAATGAGAAGACTTGGCATAATATTGGTAGTTTTTCTTTCAATTTTATTTCTTTCTTTATAACACATCAACATTGGTAGTTTTGCTTTCAATTTTCTTTCTTTACAACACATGAACAAGGTTTGTTCAACTACTTTATATGAAGCAAAGTGGACCAAGAGCTTCCCTACAAGGTAAACCAGAGTTTTTTTTATATTTTTCTATCTATAGCATTAAATCTTTTACATATAACTTCAGTAACATATCACTTAATATCCATAGCTGTGTTATTTTGCTATGTGTAAAATACTAGTATAATCTTATTCCCTTTTCTTAGTCTTATTTGAGAACAGATATACAACATCTGAGGAGTCTTTGCTTCACTTTAATTGAGCTACAGCTCTTTACCTGTGAATGCCAGTACATTAATTTAAGAGGGTATTGTAAACATCTAACCTCGTACTTTTGTTGTTTCAGGGTTCATTTTCTGGGTTTCTTCTGCAAATCCCATAATATATACTTTTATTGGGGTAACTTGCTTTTGACACTTTGCTATTATGGGGTAGCATGAGATGAGCTGATTGCTGATTATGGTTTTTATACAAATAACATCTGAAGCATATAGCGTGCCTTTCATTTCTTTCCTTCACTTTCTAGGGTATCACGTTATTTACTTGTTATGTTTATGCTCTCTGTTGGTGAACCATGATTATGAAGTGAAAGATGAATTCAAGTACACTGCATTAAAGGATAGTTTTATGTTTGCACTTGGATGTAGCTTGGGTGCTTGTGTCTATTTGTGGCAACTGCATGGCTTCTGTGGGGTTTTTTTTTGCTTGGGAGATTCCTTTTCCATCTGGTGTAGATGGGAACATTGACATGGTTTTTCAGTGGGACTTGGAGAGCCTTGTGTGCAAGGATGTTTGGTTTGCTGCCGTGGTGCTGCTTTTTGTTTTTTTATTTCTCTCTCTCTATGTACTTGAGTGTCTGTGTTTACTGTGGTGGGAAGGTAACGATGTACTTGTAACCTCAGAGCTTTTCTCCCTCTATACGTGATTTGTGTTGGATGTTTAATGAGACCATGGCTCGGTTGGTTCTTGCGATCTTTAAAAGTGCAGATGTTTATAACTACTTATAATAAGAAATAGAGCGAACAGAGCTGGTGATATAGACTTTCTTCTTGGAACAGATAGGCACATCTCTATTAAAATGTTAATATAAAATATACTAGATACTAAATGTTTCAAAATCATTTATGACTGGTAATGAATGGGAATTTCTTAATTAAGGACTGGTTTGCTACTCTGATATCTTGATATATAACCTTACTTTAAAGTAGCTGGGTAGGCGTACTCTCACTCTTGTTGATGGGCGGGAATGTTTGGGCACAATGTATAATCCAAACTAGGAGTTTTTAGACTCCATGTTCGAATGGTTTTAAATCTGTACGTTCAACATTTTCAGAAATTTCTTTTGGGGGTGGTGTTTACTATAGTTAGTAATTTAATATCTATATTTTACTAATTATTTTCTAATATTCAGTATGTGGTTTTGAAAGTAATGCGATGCTACTGCTATTACTTTGAAATTATGAAAACACTCCTAGCATATTTGTTAAACCTTCTACAGGTCATCTCTCAAGTGCATTTCTATCAACATTAATGGTTTAAATAATGGTTGTAAGAGGGAGTTTAAATAGGTATTTAAAATTATTAAATTCTCAGTTTATATTTTTCAGGAGACAATTATTACAGGCAGATACAGACTTAATACTAAAACATATTCTGTTTTAGCTAGTTCTCACTATTATCAGAAAAAGAGGTGGTGGTTATATTATGCAGAAATACCCTGCCTATAACCAAGATTATCGGATCATATAACAAGGGAATGTTCTGTTCAGTAACATTAAAAATTAACAGAACATATACCCTCATTAATGCACATTGGATCCCAGGAGTATGAACTAGTACTGTTAGAAATCATTTGAACCAAATTTCAAAAGGTAGTATTACATTAACAAACAGGGAACTCGGGCTAGAGCTGATAGAGTATATACCGCTGAGTTAAGTTAACTGACAGATTTAATAGGTTAATGCAATATAGTGTCCCACTTTCAGGTCATAATGCCATAACTTTTGAGCTGACATTAAAAATAAGCAATTATAGATCTATTAGACACATACCTGCTTATACAACTAACGTTAAAGAATTTAAACACTTTCCTGAAAGAAATTCAGACTTTTATTGACAATAATTAATTAACACAGAAAACATTTCTGAGATTTGTCTATGGGATTCTTTAAAGGCTCATCTATATGGTAGAATTATGTCTTGGTATATTTTTAAATAAAGGCAATGGGACAAGGAAATGATTGAGCTACAAGAAAAAAAATTGATAAACTAAAATTAGCTAGTTAAAAGACAAACACTAATATGATAAAAAAATGAATAGTTTAAATGGTATATATTTAGAAATTTTAAATCACAAAACTAGGATTAACTTAGAAATGATTACAATAGTCAATGTTTCTATTAATCATAAATTTATGCTTAATTTAGCTAATAGAAGAAAACATTTAAATAAATCCAATCATATTAAAAGCAGGAACAAGGTTACTGAAGCTGAAGATATCCTGAAATAGAGAGTTTAGAAGTCATTTTGACATAATTAACAAAAATAACCTATTAATGGACTCGCTGGAAGAAATCAAAACATTCCTTAGAAATAATAAATTATGAAAATAACTGATAAACCCATCCAAGGTACCAGAAGACCAGAAGCCAGCCGGAACCATTTTAAAATCAGATTTAATATAGGCACAAAACACCAACACAAACGCACACTATTACAGTGTTTTCGTTTCAAACACTTTATCAGATGACTGTCTGAAGCAGGTTGACAGATTGAATACCTCTACACAAGAAATAAATTCAGCACAAGCTTAGAAATGAATATGAAACAATACTTTATCTCCCTCTAGTGGTCAAATGTAAAAAGTGCAAGCTTACTACAATAAATGCTATTAAAATCTGTTAAAAACATACAAACATTTCTAAGCTGGTGCTGAATTTTTTTTCTTATGTAGTTCCAGTTTTTTACTTTAATGTCATAGTTTTGTTTAAAATTGCCTTCACTTGGATTAATTAATATGAATCAATTTTTAAAGCATTGTTTTTACACAGGCTTTTTATATGTTTTTACATTAGTTTTTTATGTACATTCATTAATATTTATGAGTATTATGAGGTGTTTTATTTAAAGTTTATTGGTCAATCTGTTCATTAGTGAGAATTTTTAAGAGTTCCGGCTGGCTTCTGGCGTACTGGTACCTTGGATTAGTTTACTGGTTTTTATTTTGGTACCTTTTGGCTATTTTTTTCAAGATAACCGATAAACCCATTACTTTCTCTGCACTTAAAGCTTAGATCAACAGACTAAAACCCAGCAAAGTATCATACCTGAACTTTATAAATTAATGCCAAAATAAGCCTCATCTTTAAGTCTTTTCAATTGTTAAAGAATTAGCAAATGCTTCTCCGTCCTGGAAGTATACTTTCAGTTCACCAATTCTAAAGCAGGTAAAGATCCTGTAAAATGTACCTCTTATAGACTAATATCTTTATTAAATACAGATTATAAATTATCTCTGGCTATTCATGCTAACAGAATAAAGCAGTTTCTACCATTTGTGGTGAACGGTGACCAAACTGGATTCATATTAAATAGGAATTCCTATAACATTAAAAGGTTACTGACAATTGATTTTACAACTATAAACATTAATAAGTTTAGATATTGAAAATGCTTTTGGCTCCGTTAGCTAAAACGCTCTCTCATTAGTACTTAAATTTCACGAGCAACTTCATACATCTTATTTTTATGAAAACTCCTATGCATATGTTAAAATAAGTTCACATACCTCAGAGTGAATTAGGCTTTCTAAAGTATCTAAACAATCAAGACCTTTCTCGCCTTTATTCTAGTTACAGAACCATTTGCCAATTTTATAAGATCAAATTCAAACATGAAATGTATTGAAGTGGGAAAGAATTCAGATTCAATTGTTTGTAGACGATATTATATTGACCTTAAAATGGATGCAATAGTTCACTTCTAGCTTTTTTTAAAGCAATGGAAATCTTCCAGAAGAAATCTGGCCCGAGTTTTAATGATAAAATTTAAATTTTATATACACTAAAACATTTAAATATACAGTTTGGGAAAAAATACGTAGGAATAATTATTACCGAAATTAATGACTTAACTCTCAACTAAAATACTAGTTTAAAATTTAATAAATAATCTTGTAAACAATTGGAACAAATAAATCTTTACTCTGGAAGGCAGGCTTTCTATAATTAAAATGATTATACAATCATTCTTTACCAATAAGTTGCATAAAGCAGTTTTAATTCTTTAAATGTGTATGCTGCCGTAATAAACCAAGATTAGCTTTAATTCATCATACTAGAGATTGCTCTTTTGGTGGTATTGTTCTGCCAGATTTAGAGCTATATTCTATATCTTCAGTCATTAAAACATTAACTCTGGTTAAATAATCATTATACTGCTAAATAGAAAGAGCTCCATAAATTTTTGCATTAGAAACTATTTTAAAAATTCAAATGATAATTTAGTTTCAGATAACGTTTTACTTTGCTTACTAAAACATTTTCCAAATAATGTTTTGATAAGCAACCAATTCTTCTTATCTCATCAAAATGAGTACCTTGATAAATTCTAGTTACAAAAATCCATTACATGTCCTCATTTTTCCCCCAACAGCCTACACTCATAACAATTTTCCACTTTAACTGATGTTTGCTTTTAAAAGAAAGCAACTTGATATACTGGTTTCAGTTAATAGAAAAAGAAAAATTACATTCTGCAGATTATGTAATAAATAAATTTGATTTGGATGAAGATGTGGTTGCATGTACAAAATTGTAGAAAACTGGTTGAACACAAGACCAAATTAATGCAACAAACTGTCAGAAATTATGTTCCTAAATTAAATTACTTTTTTTTTTTTTTTTGGATGCAACATTATAAATTGAGAAAGGTATACAAATTATATAAAGTGATTAAAAAGAAACAGTTACTGGAATTAAAAATTGGAAATTGGAGATTAAAGGAAATCGGCAACCTATTTTTTGATGGTGTTGTACTTGAACCTTACTGGGATATTTTTTTTCTTACAGGCTCTATTTACGGACAAATTTACTTTAACTTAATCCTTAATTTTATTTAATACCCTGATACCGGATTGTGTTTCAAGACTAAAATATCCACTTTTATGGGGCATCTTATCAATTGCATAGAACATAACAAAAATTTGGAAAAAAATTAATCTACTCCCTATTTTAACGAATTTATCAACATTGCATCAGAAGTTTGTCAGTTGGAACTTATTACCATCAGGACAACCACGACTAGAATCACTTCTTCATATAGCATGTGGAACAACCTTAAAGAACTACCAAATAATTTGTGATTTCTATGGATACTTGTTAACTAATGAAATCTATATGAATCCTCATTGTTTAGTAGACACTCTTGTGAATAGTCGTTTTGTTGTATTTTTTGAAATGGTTTCTTTTTTACACTTTTAGATTTATATTTCTACTCAAATTGTGTTATGTTTTCATTTGTTTATAACTTACTAAAAACAGAAGAAACGGTGCTGGAAAGGCTCCGGATTATATCTTGACTGGAAGGCCTTTGAAAAGATGATTAGCAGGCTATTAAAAACAGGATCTGGTCCAGCAACTAATGAACTACAGCAGCCATGCTGCCAATGTGAGAGCAAAAACAGGATCTGGTCCAGCAACTAATGAACTACAGCAGCCATGCTGCCAATGTGAGAGCAAAAGCCATTCATTAGTATGGACTAATGCGACAAACTGTACCAAAATTGTCATACAATTTGTTTGCAGCAGTAAAAGCTAACTTCTGGAGCATCCTGTGAGGAGCACGCATAACGGAAGGTAGGGCAAAATCTACAATCATAAGCACTTAGGCCTTGTAGAGCTTGGCCTTCCATATGAACTTTAAGTAAACAGGGAAAAGGCACAGATAAGATCCTGTAATCAAGGCTGTGTTAAGCCATCCAAAATTAGCATGCAAAATGTTGGGATGGTGGCTTAATGGCTAAGGTGTTTGCCTTACAAACACAGGGTGCAAGGTTTGAGTCTCACAAGGGATAACTGACTAGGCTTAAAATGGCTCACAAGGGCAGTTAGCTTAGTACTAAACTATGAACCTGTGTGTCACAAGACTGGCCTACTCCACATCTATAAAATTCCCGTGGCTAAAAACAGGCATGGGGAGAACTCAAGCCATCAGAAAACAGTGCTGCAGCATGTCTGCAACAAAGTTAGTTTCTCCATGAAAGTACACAGTTGAGCGGAAATTATAGATTAACCACTTCCAGATTCACAGCTGCTCTACAAAGAGACTAAGAAGTTCTGCACTCCTGGCCAATGTGGCAGAATACTGATATATTATTTGAATAGAAAGATGTCCCCTTAAGAAAGGAATTCTGGAATTCTTGTAGAGAAGGGAACACTGCCCTCCTCTCCAAAACTGTGAAATGCAAGACTCTGAGAATAATATGCATGTTAGATATTTTGCTCAGCAAATTGTCAGATCACATGAAGTAAATGCATGTGCAATAACTATGGCTACATGGCAGTCAAAGATAAAAACGCCTTCTGCTAAGGAGATGTTTGGGAACAGCACACCATTTTTGATGCAATTTGCAAGCCTACATATCACTGGAGCAGAAAGGGGATCCTCCTCCTTTAACTAATGTACTCTTAAGGTCCCCTGATCGACTTTCATGGAAAAAAATGAAGTAGGTAGCATTTCAAGGAAAGCCATCATCAGACCTAACACTAGGACATACACATCTACTATGGGGCGTTAATCAGGAGACAAACTGTACCTAGAATGCGTTCAATTCTCTCAAAGAGTAATTGTTCAGGTTCTAGTACCTAGAAGCCAGCCTATAAAAGGTTTGCGCCTATGCTGGCTAAACCTGGGATTTTGCAAAGTTCACTGTGACTTCCAAGGGGTGGAACCAAGGAAGCAGAGACCCGCCGATGCCCAATATTTTTGTAGATGTTGCACCAAGCAACAAGTCATCCAAATAACAAAACACACTGATCCCAGCAGCCTGAGATGTGTTGCTACTACAAACATCTATTTTTTTTTTTATGAATACCCAAAGGGTTGGTCAGTCTGAAAGGAAAATACTGCAAATGTTACTGAGGGACTTCTATTTGCTTGTATGACTCAACTCAACATCCTGAAAATCTAAAAAGCACATCCTATCACCAAGTAAACAAAGGAGAAGTGAGTGAAGGGGGACCATAAAGAAGGACTTTGGGAATAAAGTTATTTGGGTTGCTGAAATCTAAGATAAGCCCGAGGGATCTTTTGTCTGACACTAAAAAAATTCTAGACTACTACCCACACCTTTGCTGAAAAGTACAGGTGTGCAAGTAAACTTGCCAGAGCAATAGATGTTTAAAATGATTACTGCTACAGTAGCCTAAGCTATATGGGTCACACCTCAGTAGCCTAAGCTATATGGGTCACACCTCACATAGGCTATAACAGCTAGCCAGCTTCAATGCACCCAAACTGTCTGCACAAGCTGAGCAGCCTTAAAAAAAGGTTTGGGTGTTAAGCTCTTCAGAGCTTTCAAGCCAACTGGGAAAGGGTAGTTAAGCCACTCGGGCATAAAAAGCATACACACACACACACACACACAAATAAAAGGGATGGAGGCAAAGAGCAGCTACTGCAGCAGGGATAATTCTTAAAGTAAATTTACTTCTCCATCTGTACTGTGTTCATACTGATCACTGCTGCAGTTGTCTATAATATATAAGAAGGTTATCACAGTTTATATTAACCAAAAAGTGGAAGAGTAAGGGTCCAGGAGCCTCAGTAGCATGTTCCTAGCAAAGCCTGTCCTAGACCTGGAAAAGGAATCTAGTTTATAGCACTTTGTAAAAGTATGCACGGAGGACCAAGCTGCTGTACACTTAGTCTGCATCAGGAGTACGATGTGGCTCCCCACTGCTTTTTCCTTTCCAAAAATGGATAGATAAAGTCAAGACCCTGGTAGAATGAGCCTTAACTCTGCCTGAAATAGTTTTGTTGTGGGCAGAACAAAAGGTAGTAGCCCGAAATCACCAGTTTGCTTAAACACAGATTGTCCCTTCTTGCCCACAAGAAATTAAGTGATCAGATGTTCTGAAAGATGTTGTTCTGTTAAGACAGTACCCAAGCAATCTGTGGACATCCAAGGTATAAAGCATAATTTCTCCCTCATTTTTGGGTTTAGGAAAAACAGGGAGATGGTAGATTGTCTAACGGTGTCTGTGTTCTCTAAGCCAATGTTCTCGAAGGATCCCAGTCTCTACGGAAGGTGATAATCCACTTTAAGATCTTGCTACTCAGATATCCTTTCTGCACAGGTCAGAGCAAACAGCAAACAGTTTCCCAGAAAAAAACAGCCACATAATTTGGTTCAAATGAAGATGTCAACTTCTCAAACACAAAATTAAGAGAAAGACAAAAACACAGATACCAGATGAACAGCTCAGTCTTCAACTCAAAGCCATTATCTTTTCTCCAAAGAATTGTATAGAAAGACAATTTAGAGTATCTGTTTGTAACCTTGGATATTACATCACTTTTCACAGGGATTCCAAATCAGGGGGAAGAGAGAACATTAGGAGCTTGCTATGTTCTAAATGTACTTTTTCTAATGATAAAGTGAATCTGTTATGCAGTCTGTTTGAAATAATTTTGGACAATGTTTGCCTTTAAAGAAACTTTACTTACAAAACGTTGGGGTAGCTATGGGCACAGCCTGTGCAAACAGCTACGCCAACCTAACTTTAGTCCAATGGGAAGAAACATTTCTACTACAGGGAAATGAATTTAGCAAATATGTTCTGCTGTATGCATGTTTTGTGGATGACATGTTTTTTCTATGGGAAAACTTGATAGAGATGTTGGGTAGATTCTTAGAGTACTTACACACAATGGCACCATTTTTTAAATTTACCTGTAAGTACTTAAATGAAAAGCTAGAATTCCTTGATGTTCTAAGTGAACATTTCAGAAATGGGGCAGATTGCTACTTGCCTGTATTAGAAAACAAGTAGAAAGAATTCCACATTGCATAAAAACAGCATGCATCCAAGACATGTTAGCAAAAACATTATGAAAGGGCAGTTCTCAAGAGCCACAAGATTACATAGTAAAAATGATGAGTTGGAGAGGTCTATGGAAGTGTTAAGAGGATATAACCAGACAGAAATAAACACCACCATAGGAGTAGTATATCAAGAACGTCAAGGGAAGGGTAGACCCTACTTCTCAAAACAAACTACAAGAGATAACCCTGAAACAGACTCCAGGGATGAGAAACTCAGGTTCCCCATAATGTATGCAAGTGATGTCAGTCAATTTTGTGATATATTTAGGAAGAATTCGAATATATTGTTAGCCACTAAAGAACTTTAAGGCTTCATAGACTCTGGACCTCACTTCTCATTTACAAACAAAAAAATCACTTAAAAAGGCAGCTATGTTATAAAACCCAAACAAGTCCCTGAACACATCAGATGGACATATATCTGCAGGAAGTACATTTTCTCATATAGCACTTTTGCACATCCACAGCAAAAGTTTGGAATTGAATTTACTTTCTATTCAGACTGCAGGATTAGAAATTTTATCAATCTTATTTTTTTGCCAATATTGTAAAGTTTTTTTAATGTGGGCAAGACTAATAGAATGCTCAACGAACGCATTTTAGAACATATGATGGACATAATAAATAAAAAGGAGAGTAGTGCCTTAGCTAAACATGTAGAAGCTGAAGGGATGTACCATGTTTTTAAAATGTTTAGTTTTATAAGTTCTGGAAGCAAATGTCAGAGGGGGGGGTGACATTAGAAACGGAACAGAAGAGACTAAGCAAAAATGGATTCTGCAAATAAATGCAGACAAACCCCCAAGCATTAACGAAACTTTCTTTGACACTATTTTTTAAAGGCAAGAGTTTTGAAGCACTAATTCCCTTTTACATGGTTCTATAGGCATTCACATTTGAACTTGCATACTGTTTTTACAGTTTTATGTCTTTTGATGTTTTTCTATTTTTAAATTTGAGTCGGATATAAATATTTGTTTGTCTTAACTGAGTGATATATATTTTTTCAAAGTGACCAAAGAAGGCATGGGATGTTTTCAGTCTGATGAAGTGACCTGGAAGGTCGTGAAAGTGCTCACTTTGTCCTTGTAATAAAGAATTTTCCATCTACTGTGGCAGTTCGACTTTTTATACGTACAAAATTAAGATACCAAGCTGGAGCTACCAGTTTTCTGGGAGGCTTTTTATGTAGCACCCCTATTATTTTCACAAGAGACTGCAATGAAAGAGGGGATCCATGGCCAAACCTGTTGAAATGGACACCAGATGAACAGTGGCAGAGGAATATGACAGACCATTAGATAGTAACTCTCACAAATACTGAAAAAAACAGAGCAATACAAGCTGAATGGGTGTTGGCTCTTTCGTTGGCACTAACTAGAAAACCTTTTCCATTTCCTTATATATGATTTTCTAGTAGCAGGTTTTCTTTCCCCATTAATACTTGCAGCACGTTCTCAGAAAAAAAGGGTCTTCGTACCTTTTAGGCACTTATCATTCAGGTAATCAGGTGTAGTTGTTTAAGGTCAGCATGTATTAAAACACCCCTAATCTTATCGGAGTATATCCATTCTGTGAGAAAGTTTGTTAATCGTACTTGGGAAATTCCAAATGAAAGGCAATGCTGACTGGGCTAAAACGGCAGCCACGACAATGACCTTTGGGGAGTCATTCTGAATTTTCAGAAGTACACTGGAAAAGTGCTAAAGCAAACAAACATTTTTGCCCATGGAAAAGGAAAAACATTGGTCTTCCAGGCATTCTTTCATGGAGTCCTGGGAAAAAAATTTGCCATTGACTATTTAGAAAGAAGTATATTTCAGCAATAATACTGACAGATTAACACACTAGATTAGAGTGGTCAGAGTAGCTACATCAGGTAAAAAGATACCATCACTTGTTTAGTCAGGATGACGTAGATGAATGCTGTAGGTTCTGTTCAAGCACCTTTATTATAAGCAAACAAATACATATACAAACTAGTTGTCTCATGCAGATGTTCACACACTGGTTGTACTCATAAAATGGTACTGAAGCTAGCACATGCCTGCTATTTATACATATCTTCAGATCTTAGCAATGCTTCTTAAAAGGTACGTTATTCTACATCCACCCTCTGAGAAATGACACTGACAGCATTGGCTGACATGCTAAAGGTACCAATTCACTTTCCATCATGCAATTATACAAAACTGTATTATACACACATATAGATATAGATATACACACACACACATAATACATACATACACACACAAACACACACACACACACAAACACACAAACAGAAAACACATTAGACCACAATAAAGCATTTCAAAACTTTTCCCACCTTTAATGTGACCTACAACCTGTACAACTCAATTATAAAACAAACAAATCTGTCAGAGGAAAAAATATAAAAAATAAAAAATGTACAATAAGCTGGTTGCATAAAAAAGTGTGCACACCCTTAAACGAATACCCTGCAAACAGGTTAAGATATGGCTCCTCCCTGTTTGTATGTATCAAACCACTGTCATGTTGTGCGCGTGGATGGCAACAGCACACTGCGGGATCAAGTCCTGAAGTGCCTGTAACATTAGGAGAATTGCTCTCATGTCCTCTACACAGACATGAAATCTGGCCTCTAGTGCAGCCCACTTACCCTTGAACATCCTTGTACAGATATGTCTCTCTTCCCCCAATATGCAAGATATGTCTTATCATTCAAATGAGGAAGGATGAACAAAGGGAGCTCCTACTGAAAGGCTCTGCAGTTTTTTCTACCATAAGAGACTCTTTATGCATGCCCTTGACAGCCTGATGGTGTTCATCACAGGTTTTAGTGCCTCATCCCACTGGGTTCAGTGTCTCCCTTGAATAATTCTACTTTTCAGTCTCTCAAATGGAACCGTATGAATGGCTGCAACCTTCAGGTCTCTCACTTTTAGGACCACTTATGCTGTAGGTCTTCATGTCTGTGAAAGACTTTCAAATCAGTGACTATGGAGATGATCCTGTTTGTAAGCAGGTAATTTGGCCTTCTAAATGACTCTGGACTTAGCTGGAAGTAGCTAAAATTTATTTTGATAGGCCAATCATGGTTCAACATGATCAACACAACCGAAGTACTACCTTGCCAGCAGTAGTAATTCCATAGTGGCAGTTGGTATGAGGCGTCTAGGTAAGGAAAACCTTTACCCCCAGAAGTTGCCTGAAAGCCATGACTGGGGCTCTACATTTGGTAACCATCTAGGGTGCGGTGTTGAGTCCAGATGGAAGGACTCTGAACTGACAATGACTGGCTCCCACCTAGAAGTGCAGGAACATCCTTAAAGATTTTGCCATCTTGATGTGTAGGGTATGCATCTTGAAAGTACAAAGTGCATATCCAATCTCCTACTTGTACAAAAAGCTTTTGAATATGGTGATCTTCGACACTAGGGACAATGCTGAAGCAACCACCAATGCCATCGTCATAGGTGAGAACAAAGGAACATCCTTTGATGAGACATGAACAGCTACAGACATGGGAATCTATTTCATTATTGCTGGCACTGAAACAAGGGTACAAAAGGAATAAAGAAAAGGAGGGAGTGAGACTTCAAAACTACCCTAAGCATCAACAGGGGCTAAGATGACACCATACTGATGGAACTTCACAGTAGCAGATATGTGTTCCCAGTCCAAAAAGAAGGCAGGGCTACCGAAGGACCTGTAGGATCTAAGAGATGAAGCAGGTATAAAAGTAAAGACCACCACCATCTCTCACTCTCTTCTCTGAAGAACAGCTTTCCACTCTTCCTTTCAGCAGCTAGTTGGTAGTGCTCGAGGACTCTTGCTGAGGAGAAATGGACATGGAAGGGTTTTGTTCAAGACCATTTCCGAGACTACTTTTAGGTACGAAGGTAAGATTTAGTCCAAGGGCACTCTTTATGAAAATCCCATGGAGGAAGGCCCTGGGTGAGATGAAGAAAAATATTCACATTTTAGCTGGAAACATGTTTTCCGAAATTGATACATCAAGTTCCTTAAGTTTGTTATACTATGTTCTTTTTTTTTCTAGTCTAGACTCTTTGGAAGAGTGCATTATCTGCATTCTCCAGTATGGGTTTTTCCACCAGCGCTGCCACAGAGGATGACAGCCCTTTCAATACCATCTTATTCTTCCTGCCAAAAAGTATATGCATAAGCTAACTTCCTGCAAAATGAACAGCTGTTGCCAACTGCTGCACACTTGCAAAATACATATTATGTGGGTTTTCTGAGGAAGTATTTTTTGCCAAAAGTTGATACTTTTTGAATGCTGGCCTGGCTCCTTTTCCCATGGTTACGCCTTACAACAAAAGTAACACAATCACCATAACAACTGCATACCAGCTATAACAGTTATAAACTAATATAATAAACAATATCCGTATCCAAAGGAAAATTCACACCAAAGATAAAATCCTCTCTCGCTCCTGCACTTCAAACACAAGGAAGGGGATGGAGGCAAATGGGGAACATTTAGGGGGCAAAATAAGAAGAAATAAATTTTGAAGTGGCTAAATAAAATTATAGAAAGTGTAAAACTTTTTACAAGTTCTCTAACAAGAAGTAGGAGAAAAGGGTGACAGAGGAAAAAAAAGGCTGAATCATATCATTAATCACTCAAGGGAAGGGCATTATAGGAGATGTCAACAATGCAACGGCAACAATGAGATCTGGATTATATCTTTGCAGAAGGGACTATGGCACAAGGAAGGAGGCCATTTATGAGGCGGTCTGCTGCTGAAAAAGTAGCTAACAAGGTGACCAGTTCATCTGTTACAGTACCTGGACAGGTGAGACAGAGCATCTCATTGAGGATCTTGTGACCAAAGAGGTCACGTCAGATGAGGACAGAGCATAGTGAACTATATTTGCCTTGGCAGGATTACTTTGGCCTTGCACAGAAACATCTGCTAAAAATGCTGTCATTAAATGGAAGGAAGGAAGAAAAGGCATAGAGCTTATCTAAACAATTCTGTGTTGGTTTGTAACTAACTGTGCAGCTGTCTGAGGTGCAACTGCGAGCGATAGTGAGCAGAAACTACTGCATGCATTAGTGCGCAATGTAACAGAATTCCTGCATCACAACTGGTATGGTCAGAGGAAAAGCCTTATAGGTTTCATAGGTTGGTACTAGGCTATCTGCCTGAAGGCATATATTAGCCCAGCCACGTTGTGAGGTATTCACCGCCCCTTTAGTAGATCCCTACACCCTTGTACTAGCAGCTAGTACCCTTGGCCCCTATCTAGTAGTGCTGCTGGTGTGATCTCCTTGTTACCCATCCACTCATTAAGGTTCCTCTTGAAGAGTGATATGAGGGGCTCTGTCTTATGTAGATCAGGACCCTGTTCCATAGTAAGGGAAGTCTCTGCGAAGGGACTCTATCCCTCCAGCATGTTCTATTCATTGTTGTGATGAGATTTATATCCCTAGAGCGTGTAGCTAGAGTAGATTTGGTTTTGCTAAGATGGAGCATGTTCAATAATTTTTGGATGGACATGGTTCTGTACGTTAGACAGAGATCGCCTCTGAGAAAGCGGTATGCAACAGAGAACAGTCTTAGCTTTTTCAATCGTGCTGCATAGGGCAACTGTTTGAGGTCAGTAATCCTCTTGGTTAGGTACCTCTGTGGTCTCTCCAGCTGCTGGAGAGGTCTAGCCAGGTACATTCCAATTGGTGCATTGTACTCAATAATGGGTCTGATGAGTGAAGAGTAAAGGGGCACCATTACATCCTTAGATCTTGATGCGAACCCTTTCGTGATCAGATGGGTCACATAGAAGGATTTTCTAACCACTTTGGCAACATGGTTATCAAAGGAAAGCTGACTATCTACTTGGGTCCCTAGATCCCTTATTTCTTCTTCAGATTTCAGGGGATTACCTCCTATGTTGTAGTTTGCGGGTACTCTTGTTTTTTTCCAAAGGGGATTACTACGCATTTTTTTTTTATTCTACTGAATTCTGTATTTAGTTGTATATATACTGTTTGTGTGAGTTTATTTAAAACCTCTGAAGTCTGTGGAAACTTATGGTTATTTCCTTTTTCTTTT
>NC_056750.1:477700953-477873453 GCF_019279795.1 Protopterus annectens
AGCTAACAAGCTTCTCACTATCATGCAATAGTGTTTCATTAACATAACATGCAAAAGTAATTTTTCTTGTATATACATGAATATATCTCCTAAAAAACAAAACAAACAAAAAAAAAAAAAAAAAAACAAAGTTAACAACACACACCAGAAACCAATATGGTTTACAAATGTAAAATGTACAGATAAAACTCAGCAGAATTAACACAGCTTCTAGATGGGGCGGTATCAATAATTCAGATAAACAATCCTGTCCAAGGTCGCATTACTTCAACTTTGCACTACAGTCTTTCTTTCAACTAAGTGCACTTAAATGCTATGAATGAAATGCATAAAATTGCAACATATTCTTCATCATTGTACTTGGCTGTAACTTCTCACTATCAGGTACTGCACAACAGTATTTGCCAAACTAGCAAAACCTTGCAGCTGAATGCTGCTTTCCATTAAACAGTACACCAAATTGCCTTCACAGTAAAATAAAATTAAATACCTGGCTTTACATTTCAGTAATCATAACAGAATAACAGCTATCAAGTCTATGCTGCCATGCTTTCAGAGACAGACGTTAACATAGATAACAGAGTATTGAAAAGCTTAAGGAATCCATGGTACTTGGGCAATGGGCCACAAGACAGTCAGTGAAGTACCCATCCTATGTTCTTGACAGCAAGGAACAACAAGCACCGTTAGGCACTGGAAAGGAATTTGTGATTTAGAGAGACCCATCAGCAACAGCAATCAAAAGAAGTCACCACAGTGGATAGACACCCAATTGTTTGACACTTCTATGGAATCTAACACCGTATCAGATGATGGCATGTGACATGTTAGCAGACATACAGCACAGGGTAAAGGCTATGCCATCTAGAATCTTTGATACTTAAGCCCGTGAAGAAAAACTTGTCGGTTATCAGTCCATTCCCTAATAAGAGATGGTAGGAACAATTTCCACCTAGACTATGACTGAACAGATAAGCATGAAATGTAAGCCATATACTTAATAAAAAACAGATCTTCATTATCTGCACCAGTCCTGCTCATGCTTATGAATGATCACTTGTAGGCAGCAGCTGCTCAGCACCTTTAATTCCCTTCAAGGCTATAAACGTCCTCACCTATCTCCAACAGTGCACATTTCTACCCCCTTCTCTACAGAATGGATTTGCCAAGGACAGATAGGTTTCAATATCTAAGATGGCCTCAAAAATATTAATCGATATCCCTTCACACAGAGGACTTGATAATGATAGACGGAAGGTGAATGGGCTTGTTGAAGTGAATTACGAAGATCTAACATCATGGTGAGTAAATAATGTTCATATCTCACAATCTAATCCAGTTTAATCGCCTAACCTCTGGACAAAAATAACCAGCTCTAACCTCCTGGTAAAAAGACAGAATACAACAAAAGTAAGACCCGATGGTAGATCTAGACTTTGAGATGATATCTAGGTTACAGCATCCTGCACAACTATAGCGAAGCTGAAGTGATAGCCAGACAGACAATTAGCAACTAAAGAATTCTTGAAAAATTTGAATTAGATATAATTCATGTGGAAAGTCCTCAGACTTCCTTTGGCAAGGACTTGTTCTACTTTGCATAGCTAGTGAACAATGCAGTTTGACAGCTGCCCAAGTAATCTTTGTGACTTTTTGTCCTAATTTTCTTAACTGGCAAAGGAAACAATTAACTGAATCTTTCTTGCATGCTAAAAGTTTCCCAATAAACAAAAATCCTACAACCCCAGAGCAGTCTTAAAGCAGTCCTGGAATCACGGCACCACAGTCTCCAACTTCCACTGCTACCCCCCCCCCTGCAATTCTATTCCACCTTGCTCAACTCTCTTCTCCCACAAGGACTGTTTTCAGAGTGCAGTATTAGCATTATTGATTCAGAAGGATCTTCAGAAGCCTAGTCTTGCACTCCCATGAAGTTTTTAACCCTTGTAATTTAAACAGAACCTGTAGCAGAACATTTACAAGTTACCCATTCCATACGAGACAATGATGCTACTCCAAGCGTGAACTTAGTTTCCAATCCATTCATCCAAATTACATTTCAAGAGAGTAACAGAAGCAATTTATGTGGACAGGAAGACTCCCAAGTAATAGTATTCTCAGAGATGCATATCTACCCCTCAATCTCTTCTGCAGCATAAATAGAATATGCTTATGATCTCCTTATCAAGGGTCTTGCTAAGGTGCAGCACATCTGAGAGGATCTGTTGAAGCTCTGTATAATATGCAGAAGTCACCACTCAGCAACCTACAGAGAATAGAGTAATGCTTTGAGGTGTTTTGTGCAATTCTTATGATTTAGACCTCTGATTTTCTTGATGAGAAAATGCTGTGAGCATTCAAGTTGTGTCAAGGTACATGACCAAAAGGGCATTACACTCAACTGATCTAATAAATGCCATGTACAGTGGAATGATTTCATCTCTGGATGCCATAGCTATAGAAATGAGCTGTGTGATGAAAAAGGTCTTTCTTACAATAGTGGATACGTAGAGGTCAAAGGACAGTTTGTTGTCAACATAGGATCAACTTTCATAGGAGTGTTGTCAATATGACAACTGCAAGGAAATTCAGGTTTGCTGAGAGAGACTATAATATTTATTGGTACTTAGCTTTAGTCCATGGTTTCAGCAGCAGCTATTTGTACAGCAAAGACCCTAGAGGGGATCTTGGTTTCCTCTATACAGGTAATAATGGTATCGAATTTGCAGCCATAAGTCCTTAACACTGGCTTTGACCTCAGAGAGGTAAGGAGTGGGACCAAGAACACAGCCCTGTGGTACACTGCTGGTGCCTAGTCTTTTGAAGGAGATGGAGCCACCAAACCTAATTTCCTGAATTCTATTTCTGAACCAGTTTCTTATACACTGAATTACATAGGAATTAACATTCAGCTGGGAGAGCTTATGAACCATAGCTTAATGGAATAGTGTTGAATGCCTTAACAAGATCAAAATATGCTGTAGGTAATGATTTGCTCCTCATCCAGTGTCAGTCACCTTCCCGAAGAAGTCAACCAGGTTCAGTAGCTAGGATTTACCCTTTACAAAATCAAATTGGCTTTTGTCAAGCGTTTGCAGGTTGCCTATGTCCTTGTTTATTAATTCCATAATGGTCCTTTCCATAGCCTTACAAAGGTGAATCACCACAATTATGGGTCTATAACCATCAGTTATGGAAGTGGAGAACTGTTGATAGTCTGGCACATAACCTGTTTGGAGACCGATATTGAATAGTCTCAGTAGAGGGTTTGACAGATCCTATTTTAGGCTAGACAGCAGGCATCCTGGTATGGTACTCTGTACCACAGAAGCAGTGTTCTTGGTTTTCTGGTAAGATTTGGAGATGGGGGGGTGCGCAGATGCATAAATGTTATCTGGGAATGTTGATCATCAGTCAGTAACAGATATCAGTTACTAACATATTCCCATCTGTGTATATACTAGAGATAAATCTTTTCTTTCACCCATTATTCGTATTGTTTTGATACTTTGTACATGCAGTAAATTGTTAATTCCTTCTGTGTTATCTGATTTGTCTACATAACTGAGTAGGTAGTGCAGTTTTGGATTGTTTTCTGTTTTACATGCAGACTGAGCCCAGAATGGGTCCATTTGAGATCAGACGTCTATCCCACTCAATTTCAATTAAATGAAATTAAATACATCATTAGTTCAAAGTAAAACTATAAATGATGATAGGCAATGAAGTAAATACTCTCATATGTTTGAATAACTGAACAAGTTCTCATAATTTAGGCATAATATCTGGAGTCATTTGTAAGGAACCCTTATCCTGCCAAAACACGATACAGTTACGCTTAGTGATAAATGCTCAAGGGTTTGAAAATTTTCTGACCAAGTAGCTGCCACCAGAAATACATCATTCCATGATAAGTGCAAATATCTGCTTTAACTGTCAGTATGAATGGTGGACAGTACCAAGTTTTTAATCACAAAGTTTAAATTCAGTTAAAAGGAAGGGTCAATGATAGAGGTCTAACTATAAAGGTTCCCATCAAAAAAAAAAAAAACATGGAAAAAGAGGGAACTGTTGGAACTGAAACTTAGAATGGAGCTAGACAAGTAGCTCATAATGAAAATGCTATCCTCTTCTGTATACATGACTTCTAGACAGTTTCTGGGTTATCACAAGAATCTGAACCACAGTTAAGGAAACAATGGATCCCTGACCATTAATGAAAGTGGAGTAATTGTGCAGTTAGCCTACGGGGCTGAAGGTCCGAGTATGGCTTCCAGAATGATGCAGTAAACCTTTGTGAGGTATGAGAGGTTTCTGTAACCAGTAAAACCACAGCAGGGGAACCAAACTTACCTGTGCCAAAACAAGACAATGGGTGATGACCTTGGCTTTGTGCAGCTTTGTTTTATAAATGGACATAGGGAAAATTCTTAAAGGAAACCCAGTGGCCAGTGCTGCAGTAGAGCATACTGAATGTGTCTTCTTGTTGGGGCATTACAGAATAATAGCTGCTGCATTTGGCAGTGGTCATAGAAAGTGCATGCCAATAACTGCCAGAGGTACCACTTGTAGGATATCAGTAACTATTGTTTGGGCATGTCAGCAACAGAGTTGACCTGACCAGGAATGTATTTTGCAGTCAGAAAATGGACACTGGTCAGTTTCATAGCTTCACTGTCTTTCAACATAAGGCACAGGAATGAGATTGCCCTTATTTGTTGATATACCAAGCCAAGCACAATGCTATTGGAGCAGATGACAACTGGACCTTCAGGAAGACAGGTCTGTACACAGAGGTCCTTAATCTCCAGGATGCTGATGTGCAGACAGGTCTCCTGTTGCACTGAAATCCCTTCGACCACTCCACTAAACAATGACCCCCATCCCAAATCACAATCACAAGGCAACTGTCACACTGGGTGAAGGAAATAAACTTTCACAGGGTCGTCTCTTTCCATCATATTGAAGCAAACACTGAAGATGTTGATGCCAGATGTTTAATCAAACTGGAAAGGACACTGTATCTGCTATCTAATTAAACAGAAATGTCCTTACTCTGTATCTTGCAAAGGAACTAAAAAAATTGTCACTGGTACTAGAGAAAGTTTTGAGGCACAGAGCAGCCAACAGGCAGGAAAATGAAAGAAGAATGTGGATGCTGAATGTTATATTGGTAATTCTGTCCGGTGGAAGGAGGACTACACAAGTCCCAGTATAGAGATGGCATCCAATAACTGTCTACATTTCTGGCAGCTTCAGTTGCGATTTTGTTGTATTCACAGATACACTCAAGGCTGCAAACTGCTGCAGTCAGTCTTTGCTCTAAACAATTATTCCTTTGTTGTAGTGGTCAGAACCAAGTTGTCCAGGTAAAGGAAGACTAGTAATGCCCTTCAGACTGAGGTAAGATGCAAAATTCACCACCCTGAGCGATGTGGTAGGACCAAATAGAAAGACACGGAACTAATAATGACCGCTTTTAATGCTGAAGTGGAGAAGATCCTGGATCTGGCCATCTAGATGTGCAAATGAGCTTTCTGAACAGATGAATAGCACATTCTACACAAACTGCTCCCTAGCAGTGGTGGGGCAACACACCCTCTGTAGGAGTGGCCTGTCTGACTAAGGAAGTACAGCATTGTTAGGGGAGAGTAGATCAGACTGGAAAGGGAAACGATGGAATACAGTGCTATAACAGAAGTGGGATGTCAGCATTCATGCTGTGGCAGGAAAAGTCAGTATCCATGTTGTGGAATGAATCTCCCAGTCACTACGTGGAAGAAGAAATATTGTTTGTGTAACTTACATGTTATGAAATCAATCTTAATTGCTGCAATAATGAAGCTCTTTGCAAAGACAAAACTACTAATTTTGTTTGTAAGGAAATTTATTTTAAGCAGCTGACTGGTATAGCAACAGGGGCTTTAATGGCTCCTAGTTATGCAAGGTTAGTGCTTCCACAATGGAAAAAAAGTGTGCATAAAAAAAGTATTTAAACTTCTTTACACATTTGCTTCATTTAAAATTTACTGCCAATTTAAACATTAACTTTTAGACTTTAAATTGCTTAACGAAGAGAGTCAACCACAGGTTTGCTACTATAATATTTCTCAAAATTAGCGTATGCATAATATGCAACTGTTTTCAGTTAATGAAAATGTGGTGGAAAGTAAAATGATCCATATCAGTACACTCATGGTCGAGAAATATTTTACAACAAAAAATGATTTGTTAAAGAATAGATTTTTGGAGAGATGTTATTTAAATGATTTTACTGACAAAGTATTACAGGAGGTTATGGCTAGTAGGTCCAACATTTATGAGCCACTGGTCAATGTTCATAAAATTATATCAGATAATAAGGATATGGTAACACACAAGTAGGTTTTGTTGTTATGTATAGTCCAGATAACCCTGGGATACAAGAAAACATTTCAAATATTTGGAAATTTTTGATAGCTAATCCTAATATTAAGATATCGCAGGGGACGCTCCTATATTTATTTAAAAAAATAAACACTTGTAAAGATGGTCTTGAAAAGCCACATAAATATTAGCTATCCTGAAAAGAATGTTTGGGGGATGTTTTCATGGAACATGCACCTTCATTTTCATGTTAATACTCAAAGAGCTTATAAGGTACTAGGTTATTCTATTGTCTGAATTACGTTGCCTCTTGCATTTTGTGTGATGCTATATATAGGAAGTTTGAAAATTAGTTTGTTTAAATGGATCTATGTACTCAATCATGCAATTAACACAAACAAGAACATACTTTATAAGCATTTCACTATCCGAATGAATGAATTTTAAAAAGTCTTTATTTTTAGTATTGGAATGAAAGGATTCTGAAATGCAGACTATTGAAACTCAAGATGAACTTAATTCTAGAAAAGATCACTGGCAAGTATTGCTAAATGCGTCCAGAGTACCCGAGCTTTAATGACCACATTATGTTTACTCAATAAAAATTTGAATACGTTTTACACAATATTCTATATCTTTTATTACTGGCTATGTGATGGTCATGTGATGGGCTTTTGAGTACTTAAAACAGGTGGGTTTTTAATTTACACCTGTCTGACATATCTCCTCTAGAGACAAAAGTTATCGGTTATTTCAATTTTATTAAAGACGTTGATAATGGACCACCATTTTACCTAATTATTATATTTTTTTCTAGTAAACTTGACTAATTTTTTATTTTATAATTATGTCCTTGACAAATATGTTCTATTCCATGTAATGTATTAGATGTACTATAAATAATGAGCAGTTGTACACAAGATGTCTTTTTTTTTTTTTGGAATGTCGCAGTAAAATGTTACTGGTAAACAGATTTATAAGAAATTACAAATCAATTTTTCATGAGGTTTCACAGCTCGAGTCCATCATAAATGACCGCAAATAACCAAAAAGTAGCATTTTTAACTTCTAAACTTCTTGGTCACAGAAGCAATCAAGTATCTGCTACACCCTCACAGTTCATAATTTATAGGCAAGTACATTAGGTGCCCTTGCAGGATATTTAAGCCAAATCACTTTCCTTTTTTGTGCTCGAAATATCCATCACATTTGGTGAGAGACCAGCCTTACCTATTCCATGGTTGATAATTATATATAACCTGCAATGAAAATAAGTATGATCATACCATAGATAATTTGGAGGAGATCCATGCACGAGATAAGGCATTTAGGAGCTCCCTGTGCCTGTTAACTACTACAGGGTGCAGTCTTCGGGTACTTTTTCTGTTTTCCATCCACAGATCCAAACCGTACTTGAATATTGACAGAGATGAACTTTAATTTTGTGTGTATGAGGAAACTGTTGCACAGTAGTGGGATTCTCTGCGAGATATACCTGTCCCTCCAAACAGTTCTGTTGATGCTGCAGAACCCTAGACCAAGTATTTCTGACGCCACTAGTTGTGCAGGAAATCCAACAGCTCTAGGTCAAAGGATGACTTATACATCTGACACATGTCACCTCTTAGTAATATGGAGGATGCAGAGTACAGTTACAGGGCTTTGAGTCGGTTCACATACAAAATGTTGTTTAGACCTTGTATCCTTTTAGTAAGGAATGGATATGGGTGTTCCAGTTGTTGCATGTATCTGGACAGATATACTCCAAAGGGGACATTACATTCAGTAACTGGCCTAACACAGGCTGCATAATGGACGACAGTGACATCCCTAGATCTAGACACAATACCCTTGTTTTTAAGCTGTGCAAATCCTGAACAAGTAGGTCAGTTTTTGGGAGCTTCTAGTATCCAGATAAATCAAAGCAAACGATCAAAACAATTAATGAGCACCAAGAATGTTGCAATATGAATATTTTCATCACTCAAACAAATCACAAACACTAAGCTATCAGTATGTACATTGCAATAAAGAGAACATTTTATATAAACTTCCACTGCAAAAAAACACTCAGAGTACAATGGTTTCTATCAATCATGGTTTCTATCAATCAGTGATTCAGTGGAGTTCTTTAACAATTCGTGATTCAGTGGAGTTCTGAACCAAAGCAAGTGCATCACCTTCTAATTGACAAGTTAGATTTTTTTCCTTTAAGGATTTTAATATATAGTTTCATCTACAAAGAAAATAAAATTCCTAAAGTAATTTGGGAAAAATAGTACAAACAATTCTAAAATAAAAGGTTAAAGCAAACCAGCCTTGTTGTGCACCGCTAAAAATACAAAAAAAAAAAACCAATGTATAACAGTTCTATTACAGCAGTTACTACAAAAAAAATCTGTTTTGCTATACTGTAGCCAGGTATATGAAAAACAACCAAGAGATCCATTTAATCTTCAAGACTCAGTGGCAGAATCACCACATAATTGTGGAAAACAAAGATAAGACATTAAGCTTTCATCACTTTACAATGCTTTAATAGTAAACAATGACATACGCAGCTTAAAACATGTTAATAATCCAGTAAGAGTGACACTTTTTATCACACGTCATGCACCATGCATGCATGAACTGAGAGGCAACAATTTGCCAGACTAATACGCAGGTCTGACTTGCACTTTGGACAAGGACTCCATGAGTGTATGGATCACTAAATGACAAAGTGATCTCAACCAAACAAACTCTCTTGGGAAGTTGTGACATTAAAACTCAGAAAAGCTTTTTGCAGCCACCCCCTTTCTTGTGTATGACAACTTCAAGAACACACACAAATTCTAAGGAAAAATTCAGTACCCCTTCTCCAAGACTAAGTTACCGTATTCATTCTTCATTCATTAAGTCTCTGATTATCCGCTTAAACCACTGTGCGGTCAATAGGCTAAAACAAAGAATATCATCTCACCTGCGGACCCAAACAACCCAGGACACGCGCGCGTACACACACACACTTGAGTCATCCAAAGCATGTCTTGGAGATGTGGGAAGAAAATAGAATACCTAATAAAAACCACGCGGGAAAAGGAAAAATGTGCAGCCTCCACACATCAAGCAACCCAACCAAGTGGTGTGAGGAAACGTGGCTGAATGCTGTGCCACCCCATCATTTAATATCGGCCATTGCCTGCTCCTCTTGGTCTGGATCAGGTACTGGGTTGGGCATACACTCACTGCCCGAAGGACGCCTTGCGCGGAGTTTGATACTGTACATCCTAACATAATTCTTCTAAATTATCCCAAACCAACGAGTTACAGGCACCCATCGTCAATACTCGTGTAAAGGCTGGCATTACAGAAACTAAAAGCACAACTAGTAAAACACTGATGTCTTAATTTCAGAAAGAAGAAAATCAGTTGCCAACAAAAAACACCGGATACAATTTTGAATGCACAGCTTCACCAGTAACATTTCTGCTGGCTACTCAAGCAGTATGTTGTGCAGTGTTTGCTCCCATTTATATCCATCGTACCTGACAGACATATGACTTCGCAAGTTCCTCAGGAGAAGCATTACCCATCCCGAAATGAACACTATCTTGATGCTGTCAGAGCGCTCCAGCGGATGGTAACCAAGAAATGTGGATGCCCCTCCGGCATAAGCAACAAACTTTAAGGCCCGGCCATGACCTGCACCATTACTCCACAAGAATCGAAGAAGTCTGCAATCCTTACCTAAAACTAATAGAGCACGTCATAGAACTCTAACAACATTTAAATTCCTAGACATTCTATCAGCTGTAATAAACAATTAATGCTTTGACAATTCCGCTCCTCTCCACCCATGCCGGAAGTACTTATAAACGACAACCTTCAATTAAAAAAAAAATTTGCACTTCCGGTGTGTTGTCGCATCACATCACTCCGTTGCTTTTGTGTTGGTCATTAGGCGGTTGTATTAAAAAAAGCGAGAATTCAAATAATTAAATTCAAATAGCATACAACAGATTATTTTTGTAATGTTTTATGTGTCAGTGAATTTGCCATGCAGAGCTGACTAACCAAATAAGGCTTTTAAAATAAGATTTGGGTAGTGCTACCATTTGGAACCATAGCTCTCAACCTCCCTTCTCCAAAATGAGGAACACTAGACTAGACCTCATAACGTGTGACAAATGGGAAAAATGTGGAACATTTACTAACGGCTTACTAACAACTTCAACTAGGAAGGTCATAAGATGGCTAAAATATGCAGGTTTTACTTATAAAAAATATATATTTTAATGAATTAATATAAGTCATTTCTATTTACCCATGGCTAGCAGTTAAAAATTTCCCAACAGTGAATGTATGACAGACCCTTTCAATGTGGAACTTTGAGGAAAAGGAACTTTTTAAGACCCCACATGAGGTACGTTCCTCGTAATGAAGTACACTTGAGAGCTATGTTTGGAACGCTAACTCTCCTAATGTGCAACCAATGGCAAAATGTGGAGTACATACTAACAACTTCAACTATGAAGTCATGGAATGGTTAAATGAGTTACTTAATACTTACAAAACATTATTTTGATGAAGTAATATAATTAACTGTTGTTTGCCATGGATAGTTAAAAAAAGTTACTGGGAATAAATGTGTGACAGATCCGTTCGACTTGAATCATGAATGAGCATGGATTTTTTTAAAGACTCAAAATGAGGAAAGTTCCTCATAGTGAGGTATTCTTGAGTGGTATGGCTACCACCTCTTTTTTTCATTTATGATATGAGATTGGCAGTTGCATGTCATACACAAAAAACATGTTCTGATATTTTGGAAAAAATATTTTCTGTCTTTCCATTAAACAGTGCAGAAAACTATGATGCTGCAGTAATGCTATAATATAAAAAGAATAGAAATAAATGACGAAATATTTTCTTCCCCCACATCCCCTTCCTGCCTACCATCCATCAGACCCTCTCTCAGTCTTAAATCAGTCCTTATTCTCTTTACTGTGCAAGATATAACTGAGAGGGGTCTCGTTAAGGCAGCCATTTTGGAAGGCCCAACGTTTTTCCTGTTTTTCTCCCCGACTCTAGCCATGCATACCCTGTGAGGTACTGGGGAGGAGCATGCAGTGGCTACAACAGAGGGCATCCATCACCTCTGCAACAGACATTTCCTCCAGTCAACTCTCCCCCTGCAAAACGATGGTGGTATCTTTCTGGTCTCCACCAAGGAAACTGCACTGTCCTGTGTGCCGTGTATTGCACACATACCCCACTTTCCCACAGGAGAGGTGAGCAGGCCATACCCCTTCACCCCTTTCTATTTATGTCAGACTCTTCTAGTGCCAGGACTACTGTTCAAACCTTGGTTTCCTGGGTTGCAATCAGAGCTGTATCCTTCTACATGGCAAAGCCAGGCTAGAAATAACTAAACCTTTACAATAGTGCATCTCCGTTTTGATGATAAGGGGAAAATATTTATTTTCAGCATCAGTTGAAAGCTTTTTTATCTTTGAGAATTACATGTTTCCATATGAAAAGTCCAAATCTGAAAATATGTTAACTCTTAGTAGAAAATGCATTCAGGTGATTTAATTAAAAAACTTTGGCTTGTGCTATCAGAAACATCAGTACAGCAGTGCTTGTTTCTTTTTGTCATGCTGTTGAGTGAAACAATGGATGCTTATTTTATTTACATTTTACTTCAAACTGGCATGTGATGTTTACACATAGGTTAAATTATGACTTCCACTTCTTATTGTAGTGCATCTCCAAGTACTTGTAGTCAATATCAAAGTGATTCTTGCTTTGAAGGACAAACCATTACATTCATGTACTGTTATCTGTATATTGGCTTTGGTGCTTAGACTAAAAGCTGATGAATACGTTAACATAGCTGTTTTGTGTTTGTCTTAGCTGATAACTAGAGTAATGTCCATTTCCTGAGAACATGGACTGATATTACAAAAGGATTTACTCTTTTGGAATGATATCCTTTATTACTGGAACCATGTATGTAGCTAGTCCTACAGTATGTAAGTAATGTTGTACAATTTAATTTTTCAGGGACATTTTCGCCAACTCTGAGACAATAGGTTCCCCACCTTTAAGCACATCTGCCACACATATTATGTAATTAAAGCCTTTTATCTAACAGTACCACTACCAAAATGATACTTAATCTTGGTTTTGTATTGGGGTGTATGATATAGGGTATTTTTAGTTGGATAGGATTATTAGATATTTTGAGATTCAGTATCATGAGTTTTCATATATATATGACACACGCACATCTCACATGCTGATATATAATATACATTATACATGTGAATAATGTGTAGAGCCTATCAGAAATATTGCAGTAAATAGTATCACATCCCATGTGCACAGAAACAATGTATTTCACATAAAAAAACACAAAAACCGGCACTGGTGAAATAAAAAAATGTTATTCCCTTATGCATTTGGAAAAGAGAACTAAAACTTTTTTACTTATATAAGCTAGGAAAGTATACTGACTTACAACCAAGAAAGGATGTATGTAACTCTAATAAGCCAAAGAAGCCAAAGTGTGCTGTTTTAATTGGTCAGAGGGAAGCCTTCTAGCTTGTTAGTGGGAGTGGTAAGCACTAGGTTGCCTATTTACCACAAAGTCTATGGCCCAGAAATTGTAGTTTATTGGCCATTTGGGCAGTTTTTTCCACCTCCTTCAACTTAATCCTCTAGAAGCTCGTGTTTGGGCTTTTCTCACCTTTCCTGTAACAAGTCTAGTACAGATACAGATTTGCTGCATCCAAATATGTATGTAAGCTTCTGAGCCCCCCAAGCCTTTCTGTGTTGGAGGGAAGCCTTCTAGCTTATCAGTGGGAGTGGTAAGCACTAGGTAGCCTATCTACCACAAGAGGAGTGGTTTCTGGCCCAACATTTGTAGTTTATTGGCCGTTTGGGCAGTTTTTTCATCTCCTTCAACTTTCTAGTTTAAAAACCCACAGTACGCTTGTTTCCCACCTTTCCTGTAACTAGTCTAGTCCAGATACAGATTTTCTGTATCCAGGACTGTTTGTAAGCTTCTGAGAGGTGCCAAAGTCTTCTATTCAATTTTCCCTTAGATCTGCTAGTTCTCTCCTCTTCTGCACTTTTACTAGCTTATTAGTTGTCAAAGGAAAAAACTTCAAAGACCAATTCATGTTAGGTTCAAGCAAGGCACCCTTTATTACTTGCAGCAAGGAGACAAAGCATGTAGGCACAAGGTTTGTCTGAATTACTGGTGATTAGTATGTTATTCTTATACAGTTTTTTTTCCTGTCACACAGAAAATGTTACTATTCTATTGCTGACGTAGTTAGACACAGCTTTCTGTATGTTCTACAGAAAATGTTACTAGCCTTATTGCTGACTAAGTTAGATTATCTGCTGTTTTGCAAAACATTTTGAGAAAAACAACCTGGCCTTGGGCTTATTTTAGCCCATTTTAACTTTTCAATTCTTCAGTTGTACTGTTCTAATACATGTGTTACATTTCGTCTAGATTCAAGGTACATTTCTAGCTTTGGTACAAGTAATGCTGACTGTGGTTTATACTTTCAAGCATCTATTGTTTTCTTTATCAAAGCTTCTAGCAGCTGCATACTTTCTCATAGCATAAGTAGAAGAGAATATCTCTTTGTTAAGTTTCATGACATTAGCAGAAATGAAATGTCTCTTGTTATTTTCATGACATTAGCAGAAATGAAATGCTTCTTGTTAAGTTTCTAACAGCTGTGCAGATTCATGCAGTGTGAACAGAATAAATAACCCTTTTAAACCTCAAATGCACTAAGCATGCATGTTACTATTACACATTTTTCTAACATTTTCCCCCTTTTAATACTTTTATTCTACTTTCAAGATAAGCATAAACAGTTTTTTCTTTCCCTAACCTCTTCGTACTCAGGATTTGCAGTTAAGAGAGTCATTCAGTTTAAACTTATGAAAGCATTTTCAGTTTTTTAGCAATTCTTCAAGTTCAGCACCTAGGTATAAGGTTTCTGAAACTGAAATGTCTATAAAGTCTTTAATCGGTCTTTTTATGCAGGGGATGCAGCAGCACACACATACCACCAGTAGGATTATTCCTACACAGATGGCAATCAGAATGTTCATCAGGATACTGCCCCACCCCCCAAACAATTTCTGGAAAAAGTCCGTCAGTGGATTTGGTCCTGGTTTGGTCATGGCTGATACCTGCTGAATTACCTCAAGATGGTTATCTATCTCGTGTTTGTGGTCAGGAATATATGAACAGCACTCCTCCTGGATTAAAGTGCACGTACCTCCTCTCGCCGCTAGGGTGAAGTCAAGAGCCATGCGATTTTGAAGCACCACTGTTCTCATGGCAGTCAGTTCATCAGTCACCAATTCTAGGGCAATCAATTCTGCTGCCTGTGCAGATAAGTTGTGTGGTAAAGGTTTTGCTTCTATAATCCCAGTATCAGAAACTACTGCATATCCTACTAGGTTCTGTCCTGCAGGACCCGTTCTGCATGAGCCATCCACGTAGTATGTCAGCTCGGCATCATCCAAGGGGACATCCGTGAGATCTTTTCTAGGTAGTGTCTTTTGCTCAATTACCTGCAGGCAGCGGTGTGCCGTCTGCAGGGGTCGGGAGCAGAGTAGAAGGGTTTAAAGTCGTTCAGCGTTCAATTGTCATATGAGGTTGGCTTAACAATATAGTCATACAGGAAAGATGCCTAGCAGGGGAACGATATGCCACCTTTTCTTGTAGTAAAATAATTGCGACTGCATGAGGTACTCTCAAAGTGAGAGGATGGAACAAAACTACTGAGGCTGAAGCCTGTACTGCCATTGCAGCTGCAACTACTGCTTGTACACAGTGAGGTAAGAATCGTGTCACTGGGTCTAGTTGTGATGAATAGTAAGCAGTGGGGTGTTGCTTATCCCCATGCTGTTGTGTTAATACCAATGTCATGTAACCCTGCTTACAATCTACAGTTTGGAAAAAATGTTTATGGTAGTTTGGCAATCCCAGACCTAATGTGGACGCTATTAACTGCTTTAGTTTGCAGAAAGCAGATTCTGCCTCTGGTGTCCATTTTAACAAATCCTGCACTGCCACAGGCTTTTTATATATAAGGTCAGTCAGAGGTGCAGATTCCAAGGCATAGTTTGGAATCCAGCTCCGGCAAAAATTGGTTGTACCCAGGAAGGACATAATTTCCTTCTTGGTAGTGGGTTTTGGTGCTTGCAAAATTGCTATTTTTCTGTCCTCATCTAATGTTCTACCTTCCTTGGATATTACATATCCTAGGTATTTGAAAAATTGTAGAAGTGCTATGGTATCTTCTCTACATTCCTGCTGGGTGGGGGCTGCCAGCAAGATGCCATCAACATAAAGTAAAATCTGACTGCCTCTTGGTGGGGTGAATCCTGCCAAGTTGCTTGCCATTTCTTGTGAGAATATTGTTGGACTTTCACAATATCCCTGTGGTAGTCACTTATATGTATACCTTTTCCCCTGAAATGTGAATGCAAACCAATACTGGCTATCAGGGTGTATCGGTATCGAAAAGAACGCATTGCTGATGTCTACCACAGAAAAATACTTCTATTGAGGTTTCAGATCATTCAACAGGGTGTGTGGGTCTGGCACCGTAGGTGCTGTTGGTATTACTGCATCATTTACAGCTTGTAAATCTTGGACCATATGCCATTCTCCATTGGCCTTTTTAACTGGAAATAAGGGTGTGTTACATGGTGAATTGGGAGATTCTACTAGTATCCCTCCTTTAAGTAAGGCTGCTATAATAGGCTTTATCCCTGCCTCTGCATCTTTTCTTAAGGGATACTGTCTTTTTTATGGTCTGAATGCTGACTTTGGCGTGATAGTAACTGGTCCCGCTGTACGAATGAGTCCTACATCTGATTTTCCTGTTGACCAGAGGGTCTCTGGTATATTTTGTAAGGCATTTTCTTCCTCCTTTAACAGGAGTGTCAATCAGCTGTCCTCGCTAGACTGCAAGTGCACAGCTGGGTTGGTCTGAGTTATCCAATTCAATTTCTGTATTTGTATTCCCTGTTCTTGACAGTTCTAGTTCTGTCTGTTTCTCCCATCTCGTGACTTTTTCTCCTAGGTCTGCTCATTCTATATTTCTGTTTTTTGTTAAGCTAACCTGTGGTAGTTGATTAGATTTATAAAGTGCAAAGAAATCCTGGAGCAATGAACAGCTGGCTACACTGTTCCCTTCTGTGTCCCAGTACAGGTTACGCCATATCAATCTGTTTGCATGATTCTTAAATAATTCTTGCTCATATTCCTTATCAGGTCCTGGTGTGTTACAATAATACAGGGTACAGTGCAACAGGTGTTGCTTATCAGTGTCAAGGGAGGGGAACTTGCTGATGGCTACATTCATTAACTCTTTGGTCACAGTCCCTGGACCAGTCGTAACCAAGTCCTGGCTGTACCAATAAAACATTTCACCCTCTGGTTGCACTGCAAAGGTATCAATTTGTCGCTGTGCTTCTATACCCTGCATGGTTGGGACTACTGCTATACCAAATAGCTACATGAGGTCTCTGCCCAAGAGGTTTACTGGGCATTTTGCAGAAACAACAAGTTTGCTTTTCTGTGTCAATCCTGAAACTGGATCAGTTATTGCAATGTTACGGGAGAGAGGTTCCTGATACAGCTGTCCATTAGCTGCTTTGACCAGTATGTAATTAGGTGACTCTGTGTTTTCTGGCAGTTTGGAGGGATGAATCAGGGTTGTGATGCCCCTGAGTCACACAAGAATTTGACTTCCCTCCCTTCTACCAAGAGTGTAACTTCTGGTTTTGTGTCTGCTAAATAAAGCTCCACGCTCAATAGAGCTAGGTCTAATATTTCATTTTCTTCATTGTCACTAACTTCCTGCACTTCCTCTACTCCCTCTATCACATTCTCATTTGTCCTTTCTTTGTTAGCCCCTTCTAGTGATTCCTGACTACCATATAGTCAGTCCTCACCCTCCTTGTCTTCTGTTGTTGCCTTCTTGTTTTTCTTGCAATCCCTTGCCAAATGTCCCTTTTTACCGCATTTAAAACATTCTCCCCTTTTCTTTCACCCTTCAAAGTCCTCTGATCGTTGATCAGATTGTTTGTTTCCCTGTGCGTTTTTCTTGCCCTTTTTCCCAGACTGTACTACATAAACTTCTGCTCCGTCTTCTACAGAAAATACTTGAGCTTTCTTTTTCTTTTTGCTATTAAAATGCCTTTCAGCATGCCTAGCATATTCAAGTAATGATTGTAACCTGCTTGTATGATGGTCTACCATATGTTTTGTAATAAAACTGCTTATAGGTGCAATACTGCCCTTTAAAAATGCATTCTTTAATTGCTGTTCATATGGGGAATCTTGTGTTTGATCTTCAGGAACCTGCATTCCACAGTGGTTATTAAAACATTCTAATAATCTGGCATAGTACCAGTCAATTGTTTCACCTTCTTGTTGGATGCATTAATTAATGCAGGTCCAGTCTGCCCTAGGTTTCCATTTTTCAGAGATACGGTCTGTAAGACCTTTTACTCTGGTGTCTAATTCTGTGCTGCTATGTGGGAGGGGTCTTTGTGCAGCATCACGAGGATTCCAGTTCCCACTAATCATGTACCAATCTGGCCCTACAATTTGTCTAACTACTTTTTCTATTTCTTCTCCATTTAGGTTATAACTCAGCCTCATTCCTTGTAAATCTTCTGAGAATTTTCTAAAATTAACCTTTGGATGTGGAATTCCCTCAGTTGCTTTCCAGATATCTTCCAGAGTCCAAGGTCTATACACTAAGATAGTTGGGTCCTGATTGTCTTGACCTGCCTGAGGATTGGGTACTTCTATAAGTGGGCATATTTCTTCTTCTTCACTTATAGATTGTGAATTCTTAACCATTTGCCATAACTCGATGCCTTCATCTGAGTTACCTGCCTTTGTTCGGGACCTGGTCCCAAAGGGATCTCTAATTTTAGTCAGTTTTAGTTTCATAATATCTCTATCTTCAGTGACTACAGGATATCGTGGGGGTGGACTAACCTGTTCACTTGCTTCATATTCTGGTAAGGGAGGCGGAGGTGCTGATGCTATTACTAAGTTATTGTCCTACTTATCTAAAAACATTGCTTTTGAATTTTTGTTCTTTTGTTCCCTACAGTTTACTTCTTCAAGCCACCTGTGTGCCTGAGGAATTCCTAATCAACGTTGCTTTTTTACCCGACGTTTGGAATCGGTTTTGAGCTGTTTGATAAGTTTGATAAGCAAGGATTTTTCTAATTTTCCATCAAATTCGTATTTATTAACCCGTTTTGAATAATATCTAATATTGTTGGTGCGCTGCGACTGCATATATTTTGCGTCTTTTGTTAAAAGCGGATTTTGGGGTCTTTTTGTGCAATTATTACCCATTTTGTTCTACCCTTTGATCGTTACGTGACTTCTCTTAATTTTTTAACGTGGTACCATGGATTTTGTTATAGTCTCTTCAGAATGACTACCTACTTATTCTGTTTCTCCTGATCTATGACAAGACAGTAATCTTTTTTGTCCATGACTTGTAAGAAAAATACAGTCTGACAAAAACAATACACATCTAGTCCCTGATCTAAAACAGAAAAAAGTAGATTCACCTTACCTGAGCCCACGTGATTGATCACCAATTCATGGAGACCTGTCCTTCAGTCACAGATCAGAAAGTGGCTGGCCTCTTTTGAGCGACAATTCAGTTGGAGGACTTTCCATATAAGAAGAACCAATTTGGTTTCTTCCCTGTACGGTTTCAACCACCTGGCCGTCTGATCCGAGATGAAGAGAGGTTTCCGGTCCGAAGGACCAATCTGTCAAAGGAAAAAACTTCAAAGACCAATTCACGTTAGGTTCAAGCAAGGCACCCTTTATTACTTGCAGCAAGGAGACAAAGCATGTAGGCACAAGGTTTGTCTGAATTACTGGTGATTAGTATGTTATTCTTATACAGTTCTTTTCCTGTCACACAGAAAATCGTAGTTAGACACAGCTTTCTGTATGTTCTACAAAAAATGTTACTAGCCTTATTGCTGACTAAGTTAGATTATCTGCTGTTTTGCAAAACATTTTGAGAAAAACAACCTGGCCTTGGGCTTATTTTAGCCCATTTTAACTTTTCAGTTCTTCAGTTGTACTGTTCTAATACATGTGTTACATTTCGTCTAAATTCAAGGTACATTTCTAGCTTTGGTACAAGTAATGCTGACTATGGTTTATACTTTCAAGCATCTATTGTTTTCATTATCAAAGCTTCTAGCAGCTGCATACTTTCTCATAGCATAAGCTATGTGAGTGGCATTTAGTTGTTACTTCTGCACGTACCAGTTGGCCTTTAATAATAGATTGGGTAGCCTCAATTTATAGAAAAAACACCTATTGTAACTCTATGTTACATTTTTCCAGTTGCCACCCTCGATACCAAAAATGGTCTATTATTAAAGGCCAATTGGTACATGCAGCTCGTATCATTACAGTGGACAAAGTTTTTTACGAAGAGTGTGAGTTTATTAAAGAGATGTTTCTCTGTCGAGGGTATCCTGAATCTCTTATTGATGAAATTATAGGTGAAGTAACGACTAAACGCCACTCACAGTTTTATACTCCTATTTTGAACAACTTGGTGGGTCCCTATACACACTCTACAACAGTGGTTACATCTACAACTAATTCTTACACTACATCGTTTATTACAACATTTAATGTAAACAGTAGTGATTGTTTTAAAATCTTATTGAAGAACTGAAATATTTTTAAAGGTGATAATAGAGTTTTACTATGTGTAGGGGATCACCCTGTTGTGACTTACAGAAGGGGTAAAAATTTAAAGGAATATTGTGAAAACAACAAAGTTAACTTTGTAAGAACACCAGGAATGTATAAATGCCAATCTTGTAACTACTGTGCCCACATTTTAGAATCTAACAGATTTTTTGTAGACAACCATCAATATTTTTTGAAATTGAGAAACAACTGTAACTCTACTATGGTCGTGTACCTCGCTTTGTGTCAGTCATGCCCTGCTTATTATGTAGGGAAGACCGAGAGGAGGTTACGTAACCGTATTTATGAGCATTTATATGCAATTAAAAAGCACAAACTTGAAAATGCACTAGCTAAACATGTTGATCAATTTCTGGACCATCAATTTAAGTTTATAGTGATTGATCAGGTTAATATTAAACTATGGATTGGGCCAGTAGAACTTAGATTAGAAGAATTAGAACTAACATGGCAAATTAGATTAAATGCTTATACCCAACTAGGGCTTAATGAAGGGTGTACCATTAGTAGTATACTAAAACTTAAAAGTTTAGTTCGTTAGAGAATTTTCTTCTACTTTTTAGTAGTTATTAGTTTTTAAATAAAAGGTTGTTTAATAATGGTTATTATATAGTGTACATTACAATTTCAGATTTCATATAACCATTTAATAACAACATCTTAGTAGTTAACATCATTTGGTAAAGTTATATACTGGTTAAGTTATATGTTGTTTTGTCTTTTGAGTATGCTTTTAAAAATGGGCGTCTTCTTAATTTTGATAAGTTATTTGATTGGTTAATTTGATGGTACTTTTATGTATTTAACTTGATTATTTTAATTTTTGTATTGTCTGATGAAGTTTATGTCACACATAAATGAAAAGCGCTTAACTATTTGATTGAGTACGTGTCTTCCTTACTTCGTTGCCCTCTAATTTTGTTTTAGTAGTTCGTTTGCCTTTGCTGTTTTTCAAGTTTGTTTATGGCATCTGGGGCAGAAGTGGAGGATATTGGCACGTTGTTTGATAAAACACCTAGTGTTTTAAAACTGTGTAGTGAACCGAACGGTCCATTTCCTACAATGGACACTAACAAACTTGATACATTGATTTCAAGACTGGATTGTGTATTAGCTCATTTAGACAAGCTGGAACACCAAGTTGACGCTCATATATTACCACTTCCGGTTCCTTTAGATGTGGTAAGAACCAACAAAGCTGTGCAAGAGGTTCGCGAAGTTGAACAAAGCGAATCTTTTAATAATTCACCTTATAGTATTCCTTGTGGCCAGAGGTGTACATCGACGGGACAAAGTAATGTTCAATCTTCGACACACTCTTTGGGGCAACCTGTTACTAATGGTATGGAATGTACGAGTGGCAGTGATGCTGTAGTCACTTTGTTGCATTTTAATACAACCGCGGGGTTGAAAGACAAACCACCAGCTAAGGAAGCAGTTCAACTGGACAATATTTCTACAGGTAATAATATTAACCTTTCTAACTGGTTAGCTAACAACGCATTTTTTAATTCAGAGAATGGAAAAACCCAATTTAACAACGTGAGTGTGGATAAAGATGGACTTTCGATATCTAACAATCTGGCAGAACTTGATAAACTTCTGATTAAACTGAGGAAAACTCAATTAGAGATTTTGTATTTTAAGGAATGCCTTAAACATAAAGTAGTACCAAAGGGACTTAGGCGTTGGCAATATCCTACGGGACTTGTTGCCAATTCACAATTTCACCAAGACATTGTAGCCCTGTTCAACCGTCAAGGTTTGGAACTGATTGAATTAATGTATAAGCACTATTCCCTGTCTGTTGATGAACTTACTAAATTAGTTTGTGAACTTAATGAAAGAATTCAATTGGACAATGAATTTGCACATTACAAATACGAATATAATAGAATTTTCACCAGTATTGACTCGTATTTGTGTAAGTTGAAGTCCAATAAAGTTAAAAAACTGGACAGGGACTTTAAGGCTTACAACGAAGGTACAGTGTATCCAAAACCTTCAGTGGCTCAAACATGGCAAGGGCACAGAAAATTTGGTCAGTCGAATGACAATGCAAATAATATGGTAGGTGAAAACAATTCAGTTGTTGAAGATTTTCCAATGAACATTTCTTCACAACTTGAGACATTTCCTTCTTTTTTTAATCAAAATGAAGGTGAACAACAGAATAACTATTCAGGGCACTACAACTTGAGATCTAATGATCCAAATTTTTTAGGAGCAAGACAGAAGCAACCAGCCAGATATACTGGCCAAAAGAAAAAACAAAAGAACAATTAACACACTGTGAGCCTTGTGCAACAGATTATGTTTCTTCTATGGGAGAAGTTAACAACAAAACTTGCTTTTCTGTCCCTAGCCCTGATGTATGCATTAAAAGTGTTGCAGACAATGTTATGTTATTAGATTTCAATGAAACAACTGTTTCTGAATGTAACACACCTGTTTTACTTTACAATGTCAATGGTGATTTTACAGTGTACAATTTTTCACACGTAGTTATTCCACCAGATCTTATAGAATTGCTGTCTAAGGGGTGCACTTATGTTCCACCACACAAAATAGATATAGTGAAAACTATTAAAGATTTGAAACTTTTCACAAGAAAATTAAATCTTAATTTGATTTTAGGTACATCTACTATTAACGAGATTAATCAATTTCGGATACCCAGTACCTTTAATCCGCCTTTACATCCTTTGCTCAAAATGTATGAACAGATATGCGAATTAGACATCTGCAATTTAACTAGGTCTGGATACTATAATAGTGGTAACTATTACAGAGAAAAGGAGTGCTTCGATTTTTTGAAAGTTAATGATATCACGGTATGTAAACCTGATAAAGGTGGGGGGGCTGTTATTTTTGACAACAGCGACTATTCTAACAGGATGTTAAGTTTGTTGGATTCTCTCTCATACACAGTTAGTTATTTTATTTATTTTATTTATTTTACATTTGTTAACCGGGCTAGTCCAACTGGATATATGTCCATTTTCAGTGGAGGCCCGGGGAGAAAAGCTCCACTATAAACTACTAAAACAAGTTAAACTTATACAAAAAATATAAATTAATGCAGAAATAAAGAATATATAATAGTATTTAAGAAATGTAACATAACCAACTGCAAGTTGCCAAAGGATCAGAGTACAAAATGAGGCTTAACATAGAACAAAATAATGAATAACAAACAAGAATACTATATTGCAGAATTGAAAAGAAAATAAATTTAGATATGTATTAATTTGAAGAGGACGTTCAAGTGGGGTAGAAATTAGGAAAAAGAAATAAGGGGATAAAGGAATCAGAGGGCAGGAAAGAAAAAAGTTCAACTAGGGTTGGTACAAGAGCAGAGCCAGTGGTTGGAAAGGAAGAGTTTTACATTAGCTTTAAAAAGTGGGAGTGAAGATAGTTCCCTCTCTGAAATTAATAAAGCCTATAGTTTGATTAAGAACACTATAGAAGATATGTTTATCGAGGGAAGAATTTCTCAAAATGTGTATGATTACATGCTGACTTCCTATCCAAGATTTCCTTGCCTTTTTGGGATACCTAAGATTCACAAAGACCCTACTAACCCCCCTATGAGACCATTGGTGGATAGTAGAGGGTCCCCTACCTACGCATGTGCTAAGGTTGTAGATTCTATTTTACAAAAATACTTAGTGAATATTAAACAAATTTGCAAGGATTCTTGGACGTTTTTGAAGAACATTAATGAGTTAGAATTTAACCCCAGTTTTAACTTTCTAACCATCAATGTTAAAGATTTATACACCTGCATTTCCCATGACATTGCTTTAGAATGGGTTAGTGAAACCTTAAAATTACAAGGATGTTCTCTAGGTGAAGTAATCATGGTGATGGATCTTCTTGATTTAATTTTGGATAACTTCTTTACCTTTGAAGGAGGATTTTACCTCTAAAGAGTTGGTGTCGCCATGGGTTCCCCTTGTGGGGCCAGTGTTGCCAAAATGGTCATGGCCCACTGGGAACATGTGTATATATACCACAACTGTATATTCAAAGACCGTATTATTTACTACACACGTTTTCTTGATGACATTTTTATTCTATTGGATGGAGATTCTAGATGTAGTGTTGAACTAGTTGATCATCTTAATGCTACTACGCCCTTCTTGCAGTTTACACACACTTTTAATTCACTATCCATAGCTTACCTAGACATTCTATTAACAAAAGATCTTACACTTAATTCTTGGGTAGCCTCAATTTATAGAAAAAACACCTATTGTAACTCTATGTTACATTTTTCCAGTTGCCACCCTCGATACCAAAAACGGTCTATTATTAAAGGCCAATTGGTACATGCAGCTCGTATCATTACAGTGGACAAAGTTTTTTACGAAGAGTGTGAGTTTATTAAAGAGATGTTTCTCTGTTGAGGGTATCCTGAATCTCTTATTGATGAAATTATAGGCGAAGTAACGACTAAACGCCACTCACAGTTTTATACTCCTATTTTGAACAACTTGGTGGGTCCCTATACACACTCTACAACAGTGGTTACATCTACAACTAATTCTTACACTACATCATTTATTACAACATTTAATGTAAACAGTAGTGATTGTTTTAAAATCTTATTGAAGAACTGGAATATTTTTAAAGGTGATAATAGAGTTTTACTATGTGTAGGGGATCGCCCTGTTGTGACTTACAGAAGGGGTAAAAATTTAAAGGAATATTGTGAAAACAACAAAGTTAACTTCGTAAGAACACCAGGAATGTATAAATGCCAATCTTGTAACTACTGTGCCCACATTTTAGAATCTAACAGATTTTTTGTAGACAACCATCAATATTTTTTGAAATTGAGAAACAACTGTAACTCTACTATGGTCGTGTACCTCGCTTTGTGTCAGTCATGCCCTGCTTATTATGTAGGGAAGACCGAGAGGAGGTTACGTAACCATATTTATGAGCATTTATTTGCAATTAAAAAGCACAAACTTGAAAATGCACTAGCTAAACATGTTGATCAATTTCTGGACCATCAATTTAAGTTTATAGTGATTGATCAGGTTAATATTAAACTACATCGTGGGCCAGTAGAACTTAGATTAGAAGAATTAGAACTAACATGGCAAATTATATTAAATGCTTATACCCAACCAGGGCTTAATGAAGGGTGTACTATTAGTAGTATACTAAAACTTAAAAGTTTAGTTCATTAGAGAATTTTCTTCTACTTTTTAGTAGTTATTAGTTTTTAAATAAAAGGTTGTTTAATAATGGTTACTATATAGTGTACATTACAATTTCAGATTTCATATAACCATTTAATAACAACATCTTAGTAGTTAACATAATTTGGTAAAGTTATATACTGGTTAAGTTATATGTTGTTTTGTCTTTTGAGTATGCTTTTAAAAATGGGCGTCTTCTTAGTTTTGATAAGTTATTTGATTGGTTAATTTGATGGTACTTTTATGTATTTAACTTGATTATTTTAATTTTTGTATTGTCTGATGAAGTTTATGTCACACATAAACGAAAAGCGCTTAACTATTTGATTGAGTACGTGTCTTCCTTACTTCGTTGCCCTCTAATTTTGTTTTAGTAGTTCGTTTGCCTTTGCTGTTTTTCATATTTTGGAAGAGAATAGTTTGTTTATACATCTGCTGAGTGAGAGGTGGGAAGGCTGGAAGAATGTGTTATCTCTTGTTGTGGCAGCTTGTTGGGAGTTTTTTTTGATCTGTTTGCTCTCTGTTCTTTTCCTGGCTGCTGCCTTGCTGAAAGGGAGGGAATTTAGGCTTGAAGCTGCAGTGAAGTGAAGCTTTTCTTCAGTTTATTGTGAACTTCTGGTATGCAGTACACAGACACAATAACAGAAACAGACACTCCCAGGTTGCTGTGGTAATGGAGACAGAGTGACGATAATGCTTAAAGGCTCTGAGGAGGCTCTGAGATGATTCCCGGCAATGAAGTTTTTGGTTTTAATAAAATATATATATATATATATATATATATATATATATATATATATATATATATATATATATATATCAAGGGCTGTTTTAAACCACATGTACACATATTGATACTCTCCCAACACTTCATTTAGCTCATTATATTGATTCTTGTTTTAAAAAAATAAATAAATAATAAGCACAATTCTATATTTAAAATGTATTTTGGTCCAAACACATTAAGAACTTACATAAGAGTGGAAGTCTGAGTCATTGTGAAAGAATAAGAGCACTTGGTCTTGTGCAGTACCCTTTGTAGTGGTCTGTGAGGTGAGTTTGCTCTGACGTGTTGGGCATATGGGGATAGCTGATTCTAGGAGTGTTTGGGGTTGCCAGAAAGTGCTAGAGAGTCATCAGACTTCCTTCGTGGAAATATCTGTGGGAATGGAAGGTGTGTTGAGTGGTTTACTGGCAGAGTGGCCATTGGATGGAACAGGCTGGTAAAATGGAACATGACAAATATTGGTTTGGATATTTTAAGAACAGCCTGGAAACACACCACATGAACTAGTGACTGGCATTCTGGCAAAACTGGATGGGCATTGTTGCCCGTGCTTGAAGTACCGATATGTGTATACGTAAGGATGGAAATATATTTATAACAAATAAGAAACTAGAAGGGTCTTATCATTTAAAGTCTTTGGGCTGTATAAACATGCTTGGAAGGAGCTAATAATAAGAATAAGCATTATAGCTTGTGGTCTCTCAAATAACTAAGCAACAGCCAAAAAAAAAACACACAATAGTTATATAATGTATGATTTTAGTAGATCTAGACATAAAATATATAATCATCATATAAGATGAAGCAGTCTGCTGAATTTAGATATTAAAGACAGGTTTTAATAACATGGGCGTGTGTATAATAACACTACTGTCTTAACTTGTCATAAATGACATACACTACATTGAACATCAAGAGGAAGCATAATGATTTTCTTATATAAGTAAATATGCATAACAAGTCATGTAATTGCTTTAACTTGAATTGTAGTTTTTGTAACCCATCTTGACCATATATAATACTCAAGCGGTTACCATGGTAACCAATGCTTTATACATGACATCAAACTGACAGAGTTGTTCAAGAGAAACAATAGAAGCCTGATCTTGAAATGCCACAGAATGTAACAATCATATTCTGCAGAAATAGTACTAAATTGACAATAGACACTCAGTTTAGTAACATGGGCTTGTGTATAATAACATTACTGTTTTAACTTGTCATAAATGACATACACTACATTGAACATCAAGGGGAAGCATGATGATTTTCTTATATAAGTAAATATGCATAACAAGTCATGTAATTGCTTTAACTTGAATTGTAGTTTTTGTAACCCATCTTGACCATATATAATACTTAAGCGGTTACCAAGGTAACTAATGCTTTATACATGACATCAAACTGACAAAGTTGTTCAAGAAAAACAATAGAAGCCTGAACTTGAAATGCCACAGAATGTAACAATCACATTCTGAACAAATAGCATTAAATTGACAATAATCACTCAGTTTAACCTTTGCTGATTATACAAAATAGAACATTGTCACAACAAACTTGACCCAAAAAAACTGTTGAAAACACGCAAGTACAGCGAAAATGAGAGGGAGCAGTATGAAAAAATTATTCTAACTGACTGTTTTATTAGCGCTTTTGGAGCGGACAATACCTCTCCTTCATTAGATAAAAACCAAAACCAATTAAGAACATTTATATGCAAAATAAGAAACCAGTCATTCAATTAACATAGACATGCTACTAAGATATTCTCAAAGGTTTCTTAAAAAGAAAACGTAAGCACACATTTCTAAGTGTACTGGAACAACCCATAGCATAACAAATCAACAGCTAATTTAAATTCTTATAAAATACAAAAATTTAAAACAATTTATTAACAATATATTATATTAAAACTAGACATATGAGCTTAGAGTGTTTAATATAGTTGACAATGGTCATAATGAAAACTGAAATACTACTTGATAAACTAGGTAGTTGTCAAACTTTTTTTATATGTATAAACCATTAAAAATATGTCAAGCAATAACTAGTTAGTATTTAAGTTAGATACTAGTTAATGTAGTTCGGATGGTGCACTAAAGGTATAAAGAATAAAATATATATAAGTAATTATTAAATATAATAGTTTATTGCTAGAGGAAACACTTCTATGTATGTTGATAGCTAGCTTAAAAAACAAGCCTACGAACCTACTATCAGAACAATTACCTCCTTAAGGCAAGATATTTAAGAATACATCTGACAGAGACATGTTCGTTAAGCCCTGGGGGTAAGTACGCTGCTGTTCTGATTTTCCAAAAGAGCTCTTCCATTTCTAATTTTAATTGCCAGGGTCCACCTCTCTGGTCAATTTTAATATGTTTTAATATGGCAAATTTGAACTTATGTTCAGGGAACTCAGTAATATTCCTTGCAAGAGCATTTGTAGTGTCATTCTTACTAATGGTGTACTGGTGCTCATAGATGCACAGCCTGATCTTTCTTTCAGTTTTACCTATGTAAAAAGCAGTGCATCCTTGGCAGCAGGCTGAATAAACCACTCCTCTAGTGTCACAATTGTACTTGCCATAAATTTTATATAGTTTACCTCTAATGTTAACTTGAAGGTCAGTACTTAAATGCCTACACTGCTGGCATGACCCACATTTAAACATGCCTCTCACCCTGTCATGTGTAACCTTATTCGTACTTTCAAGAAGTGCTTTGAGGTTAGCGCCTTTCCTGTAGGTTATTTTAGGTTTGTCCCCAAACGTTTTCAGTTGCCCACTATCTTTGATTATTAGGGCCCAATTTTTATTTAAAATATCCCATATGAGGTGGTAATCAAGGCTATATGTACACAAGAAACTAATGTGAAAACCTTGTACATCACTCTTTATCTTACTGTGAAGTTGATAATCTACATCTTCACTAGTATAATGCATGTTACTAGACAAAAGGGGGTTAAAATGCCCTATTTGGCATTTATAGGTGACTTCAGCAGTAATTCTTGCCACCAAAGATGGAGGATAGCCTCTATTTATGAATGTAACAATCATATTCTGCACAAATAGTACTAAATTAACAATAGACACTCAGTTTAGTAACATTGGCTTGTGTATAATAACACTAATGTTTTAACTTGTCATAAATGACATACACTACATTGAACATCAAGGGGAAGCATGATGATTTTCTTATATAAATAAATATGCATAACAAGTCATGTAATTGCTTTAACTTGAATTGTAGTTTTTGTAACCCATCTTGACCATATATAATACTTAAGCGGTTACCAAGGTAACTAATGCTTTATACATGACATCAAACTGACAAAGTTGTTCAAGACAAACAATAGAAGCCTGAACTTGAAATGCCACAGAATGTAACAATCACATTCTGAACAAATAGCATTAAATTGACAATACTCACTCAGTTTAACCTTTGCTGATTATACAAAATAGAACGTTGCCATTTAAATCTAAAAACTTTCAGTATATGCCATAAAATGGCAATTTATAAATATGGAAAGGGAATTTGTAATCATTAATCACAATAAGTGAATTGTTTGTTTTTAACCTATAATTTCACTCATTTTATAATAAGAAATGACAGATATGAAAATCCTTATGTGTAGGAAATGGTGGGATGCACTGATAATTAAAATGCACAAACTTTCATCAATGTTCACATAAAACAAACTTGATGCTTTAAGTAAGTTAGCAACAAACAAAGTGATGACTTAAATGCTGGCAAACAATGAAATAAAATTTCTAATATATCCAGTAAAATACATTGTATTATAAACATTAGGTATAAATATTATTGCCATCTATTTATATTAAGTAATACATTTTGAAAGACTTCATCAATAAGGGTGAATATATTAAATAACTGTGTGCTATAATCTTTTACTGAGGTTTTATATATGATTCATCCTACTTTACTATGATTGAATTGCTTCTCATCTATCTTTCATGTAAATATTAATTGCTTATACAATAAGTAGACTTTTATATTCTATTAGAATTCTGTCTAATCTACAATAGTACCATATCTGTTCAAAACAATATAAATATTGCTTATTCCTATTACAAATATTATCCATATGATAATTCAATGTATGGAGCTCAGATGTTCTGGATTGTCAAGGTATGCATGATAATCTGATGGACTTAGGTTTATCCATCAGTTTAGGAATGATTTTCATTCCTTGGCTAGTGTGGATCTTAGTTTTGTTAACATTTATTAATTTAAATTTATTTCACAAAAAACATTTTTAGTATGTTTGACCAAAACATTACTTTATTGGTAAACACTCAAAGTATAAAACTGATAATTTTCTTTAAAAGCTCAAACATATACTTAATAGTTATCAGAGGAAAATGCTTAATAGTCACAATAAAACAGAAAATACATAGTCTAAATAACCTAAGATGGATTTAACTTTATTATCTTTAAATACCAATGGCTTAAACAATCCTAGCAAGAGATCAAATCTACTGAAATATTTAAAACTGAACAAAGCACAAATTGCCTTCCTTCAAGGAACTCTGTTCAAAACAAATGAGAATTACAAATGGAATCCTAAGGAATATATGATATTGGCACAATCCACTTATAAGACAAAGACAAAAAGAGCAACAATTTTATGGAAAACAAATGTGATTAATCATTTATACGTATGAAGATAAAGAAGGCCTTAAGGCACTAGTAATAGTTAAATATAATAACATAATATGGACCCTAGCCAATCTATACTGGTTCCTAGGCATTGGAACAAGAACTGTTAAAAAACACTTGGATTTTGTTTCCAATAATTATAAAGGCAACTCAATATTAGGAGGATATTTTAACTGTATATTTGATATTTCTGAAACTACAAATAAAAGACCGCTACATACATCTGCTGTATCAAAAGCTTTAAACAAGTGGGTAGAATAATTTCATCTTGTAGATACTTTCAAATTTAAAGAAGATAAATCTTTGTTATTTTCCTATCAAGATCACAGATTTGGTACCCAAACTAGAATAGACAAAATATTTGCTGCCCATGACTTAAACTCTAAAATCATTAATTTCTCAATCACTCCCTGCCCCTTTTCAGACCACAGTTCATTGATACTAAAACTTCAAAATGGTTAAAAACCATTAATCTTTAACTCCAGAATTCCAGCATATATAACTAAAATTAAAGAGTTCAAACCCTGGTTATTATCTGAATTACAGTTCTTCTTAGATATTAATTACATCACAGAGATAAATAAAATAATGATATGGGACTCATTAAAAGCTTACATATATGGTAAAACCCTAACTTGGTATAAAAAAAAATCAGAGAATGGGATTCTGAATTATTAGATCTATAATCCAAACTTTTGTCAGTAAAAGCTGAAAAAATCTAAATCATTTGGAGATGAAAAAGAAAGTAGAAGTATTAAACAATAAACAGAATGAAATTCTAACACATAAAACTAGTTTAGCTTTAGAAAAACTAAAAATTAATACCTTTGCCACTTCTCCAAATATTTACATAATTTATCCAAAAGAATCAAAATAAAATCAAAAGCTAATATCATTAAAAGTATCTTCCATGAAAAGAAAGGGAAAAATGTCTCAGATATAGGTGACATTCTTGATGCCTATAAAAATCACTATATGGAACATTTCCAAAAAGAAAATATACATATTGATCAATTACATCTAGATGAAAAATGTTCTAATATAAAAAAAGCAGAAAAATTAAAACTAGATCTGCAAGCACCTATATCCTACAAAGAAATTACAGATACAATAAAAGAGGGTAAAAATGATAAAGCTCCAGGTATAGATGGCATAATTATTGAAATATATAAACTTTTTTCCTTCAAAGATACTATCCCTCTTCCATAAAACTGTATTAGAAATTCAGTCACAAGCTTTAATTCCACACTCTTAGAGATATTCCTTAATCAGTCCAATCCTAAAGGAAAACAAATCCCCAAACCTCTGTACCTCATATAGACCTATATCATTATTAAATAATGGCTATAAGATATTTATGACAATATTAACTAACATAATGAAAATACCACTATCCAAAACAATAAATAATGATCAGACTGGATTTATATATCATAGACACACAAATATGACAATATTAAAATGATAATTTCTCTTATAGATTATGTTAATAAAGAAAATAAAGAAATACTCATAATTGGCTTAGATATAGAGAAAGCCTTTGATTACCTAAATTGAGACTATTTATTCAAAATCCTAATGCTATTTGGATTTCCTGCATCCTTTGTTCATCTCCTAAAGAATATATATATAAGAATAATTTAGCGTATGTCAAGTTAGGTACTTTTACCTCTGAATCTATATATATAACAAATGGCACTAAACAAGGATGTCCCATGTCACTAATTCTATTTCCTCTGGCTATTGAAATATTGGCAGATTCAATTCGTAACAATATAAAGATCAAAGGAATAGATGTTTATGAACAATACAATTCTAAAGTAATGCTATTTGCAGATGTCATATTACTAACATTATCTAATACAAAAGAGACATTACAAGAATTAGATATATTAATTGACATATTTCACATGACTTCAGGACTCCATTTCAATAAATCAAAATCAAAACTTTTATTTTTAAATAAAAAAAAAAAGAACTGCAAATAAGGAGGATCACATTATAGGGAAACAAGACTCTACCTTAAAATATTTAGGAATTGAGTTATGCAAAGATAATAATGAATTAGTCTCAAAAAAACTACAATAATATCATCAACACAATTAAAATCTCTGTGGAAAAATGGAACAAAATAATATTAACATTTGAAGCTAGACTACAGTTAATAAAAATTGTTTTACTACCCAAGATCCTATATATAAACTTGGCAATACAACTGTTACCAGAAATAAATATACTTAAAGAAATAAATTCATGCCTAATAACATTTTTATGGTTTCCCAAAAGAAACAGAATAGCTTTAATACATCAGACCATAGAAACAGGGAGGATTAAAATTTCCTGATATAGAAACATATATAAAAGCATCAATATCTAAAGTCCAAATTACTTTGCAAATTGGAAAGCATTATTAACTGTAATATCAATAAATTAATTTGATTTACAGAAAAATTTCAAATAGATAAAAACAATTTGCCATGGCACATATGTATTAGTATGCAATATAACATAACTAAACCCACTAAAACTCGTATGATTAATTATTACATTGACTTATTTAGGAAAATTAATGCAAATATAGATTTAAAAATCTGGTTTGATCTTTTAACACCATTTATAGTCACAAAGAACTTTCCACATAAAATATACAGAGAAATTATTAATTCCTGGGAACAGAAATGACTTGTTTGTTGGCTCCAGTATATCAAAGAACTAAAAGTTTTAGATATGCAAGTAATAACAACATACAAAATTCCAGAACAGGACTGGCTAACTTTACAGAGTATTCTGTCATATTCTTAAGATTTAAGTAGAATAATTAACAATTCTTCATTTAAAGAAAGAAATAAATTTACGAAATACATATGTGAAATAATATATTTATTTTATTTTTATTTTACATTTGTTGACCGGGCTAGTCTAACTGGATATATGTCCATTTTCAGTAGATGCCCAGGGAGAAAAGCTCCACATAAAAGACACTAACAAACAGAACATTTAACTACAGTTACAGATTATTTGCCAGACAAAACAGGTGCTACATGGTAACTAGCATTCATGATAGGTAAAAATAGAACAATAAGATGACCCCCCCATCCTTTGGATGATTTTTTTTTTTTAAACCAAACACTGCAAGAAGAAAAAAGTATTCAGAAGAATATAGGGGATTCCCAAATCAAAGTTATGAGTTAGGCACAGGAGTACAGACTAGTTATAAACAGAATAGGGTGAATTAGTTGAGGGGCAGTAGCTCATAAATAAGACAGAGATGTCCATACAGTTTTTCCTGGGTACAATAGGTCCAACTTAGAATGTAGGGGTCTTAAAGTGGCTATAAAGTGATTAGTAATTGGTGCTATAGCCTAGGATACCAGGAGGAGAAAAAATCTTAGTCAGGGTTAGTACAGGGACATAGCCAATGGGTTGTAAGGTATAATTTGAGTTTCTTTTTAAATAGTGTAGTTGAAGAAAGAGATGTGAAGCTGTGGTGGTGCAGCGGTAGCGTTGTTGCCTCACAGCAAGAGGTTCTCCTGTTCGATTCTCGTCTGGAGTGCCTTCTGTGTGGAGTCTGCATGTCCTCCTTGCGGTCGAGTGGCCTCCAAAAATCATGCATGAATGGGCGTGCCTTCGCTGAAGGTTGAGCATTGGGCTGGCAACTCGGCACCATAAAAATTGACTGCCAATCATTAGCACACTGGAGTTCCGCTGTGGCGACCTCTAACCGGGAAAAGCCGAAAAGACAAACAGTTGAAGAAAGAGATGTGAGTTCACTGGGAAGTAGGTTCCAGGTTTTACCCACAGTGTTAGAGAAAAGCGAATCTCCTGCTTTATTGTTGTGTTTATGTCTAGATACCAGTAGTTTATTTGCTGAGTGGAGGTTTGTAAGAGCAAGAAGGAAAGGAAGCAGGCAGGTAGTAAGGAAAACAATCAGAGAAAGTGGAAGGTAGGTTCAAAGTGAGGTATACAAGGAGGTAAAGGACTTAACCGAGATGAAGAGGGTGAGATGAATAAAAAAATAACAGAAAGAGTGTGGATGGGTAAAGGTGGAATAAGATACAGGTAAGTACCTGGTTAAAACCTAGTTTCTAAGAAACAGTAGGGCTACTAGGTAGTGGCGGTCCTATCCTGCCCTCTAGTGGTCAATCTGTATGATAGAGCGAGGAGAGAAACATGAGAGCTGTAGTGGAGAGGAGAGAATAAAAAGAACGGGGGGATCTTTGAGGCTAGGCTGCTGATAGCTATAGGGGATACAGAGTGGGAGGCTATGGCTGCTGGTTGTCCTGGCAGGGAGTGCACACTAAAACCAAAATTCAGGAAATAGTTACAAAATTATAGGAGGTGAGATACAGGTTACACATACATTACTGTCCTGAGTGGGTAGACACTGTTTTTAAAGTCTGGTAAATCCTCTACATCTTGGGAAACCAGATGGAGACAATCACTGGGAGGTTTATACAGGCTGGATAGTGTCTAGCTTTAAGTAAAAATACAAAGAGAGAGAAGAGTGTCAAAGGAAATGCAGTGCAGAGACACACATATAGAAACATCCAACAGTTTAACATACACAGCTATAATTAATGCAGGCTAACATTTATATAAGAATTGCAGTATAAAATACCTAAGAGACATAAAAATAAGAGAAACAAGTCTAATTCAGTTCCCAGACCCAGTACCATGCATAGTGTATAATCAATGGCAGATAACTGTAGACAGTAACCCTCAGTTATGAGACAGTAAAAGTTGTGAAAATAAACAGGCTAATTCCCTTATTTTAGCAAAACACTAACTTAAAAAGCATTTAAACAGTGCTAATCACAGAACATAGTAAACGCTAATGTGAGTAAATGGCTGACAGACTAACAGCTTGATGCCACAGGTTAACGTATCTTGAGGGTTTTAAAAGCAAGGAAGTATATCTCTTGGCTAATCATCTGCAGGTACAGACAAAATGGTAAGGAATGTGTGCCTTCGCAGTGCCTGGCAAGCTTTACACTTGTTACATTAAATGGCACACAAAGGGTTACAAGACTAAGCCTAGTGAGTATAGTATGCAACTCATAGGTTAAGGAGTTCTGTTTGCTACCTTTGAAATGTATGGAATTAGCAATCTTTAAACTTACACAAAGCTATCTACAGTTGTGTAAGTAGGAGCATGCTAAACCTCTCTTCAGGGACAATACAAAGCCCGAGGATATAGTAGCATATACTTTACCCATTCCATACTGATGCAACTGTAAAAAGTGTGCGAACGGTTTAAACTTCTGTTCCTGGAGGTTATTAAGCCTGAGGGCTAGTGGCAAGTTCTTTACCCGTTCTGTGCAATGCAACAGGAATAACAAAAACCGCGCAAATGGTTTAAACCTCTAGTTTGGGGAAATACTAAGCCCGTGGGTCTAGTAGCATGATCTGTACCCATACCGCACTTATACAACAGTAAAAAAGCGCTCAACGGTTTAAACAGATGCCACCGAGTGTATGAAGAGACCCCTATAAAAAGAGACTACAGTTAGATATACTAGAAGGTGCCCATATACCTTTAAACCCTCAGAATACACACCACTGTTAAAATACTTTACAAACACTTACTCAGAATCCACACCACAGTTGAATTCCCCTACAAACACTTTGGTTATCTAAAACTATGTGCGGAACCTCTCTATAACATGTACAGCAGAGAAAAAATGACTTTGTATAATGACTTTGACATGGGAAACAGTATTTCAAAATTTTACAAAATATTGATAAACTATAAAACAACACCCAAACCTCATACTAGAAATATATAACAAAAGGACACTCAATACAGTTAACTGAAGATATTAAAACACATATATTATCAATAAAATATACATCCTTTACACAATACTGGAAAGTTTTTAATTGGAAATGCTTGCACAGAGCATTCTTAACCCCAGACAGAATCAGCAAAATTAGTTCTTCCATAAAAGGAATATGTTGGAGATGTGAGCAAGTACACAATGCAGACTGGAACCACATTTTCTTTGATTGTGTTAAAATTAAGTCATTTTGGAATGGTATTAATAACTTTCTACAAGCTTTATTTAATGAATCATTTTATTTAACTAAAGCTCTTGTATTATTAAATGTGAACGAAGGTCCTCATTTGAATAGGTCAAACATGTATCCAGTATGGACTATACTTGCAATTTCAAGTAAGTGTGTACCAAGAAGATAAAATACAAACACAATACCAACTTTGGAAAACGTCTACAGCCTACCGAAGACCCCAGCATTATTGGAAATGAAAATTAAAGAACTAAGAATTTATCCAAAGCCATTTATCAACAATCCTTGGGGAAAAGTCTTATCATTGATTGACACTATGCAATAATTGATCAGACACTCTGATAATGGATTGGACATACTTATAAAGTAACTGTATACATTAAGATCTGTTATAGTGTCAGGCTAATGTAAATAGTGTACATAGTTATTTAAGAAGCTATGTATAAATACTATGGAATTCATTCAAATGTATTTGAAAAATAAAAAAAAATTTGAGAAAAAAATCTCCTTTCAAAAAATATGATCTCTAGTCAAATCTTTTATATGTAAAGTGCCAAGTAAGAATTACATTTAATAACTCAATTTTTTAATCATTTGTGTTGAATAAAACAGATACCAAGTGTCATACAGAAGCATATTAAACTAATATGTGAAGGTATTATCAGAGGAAAATAACATTAATACCTTAGTTCTCAGTGGCTGATTAAGCAGATTAGTGTAAATGGGTATAATTATCACATATTTAACAAAAAATAATCATTTAATAACATCACTAGTAAAATATTAACTTTGTTTAGTAATATCTGTCATTCCTGGCATTCTCAGCTTAAACAGGAAGATTAAAGCAAGGGGTGTGTCTCTAAAATGTTTCCCCAGATTTCCTGTGAGTTACAGCATGAAAAACCACAAAGGAATCTCAAAGTCATTTTAATGAATCACCACACTTTAAAAACAGCTAGTGAGGCTCCTCAAGGTGAGTAAAGCTTCACTTTAATCTACAGAAGTGATTTTAAGTGTAATAGTTCTAATTATGCATGTAAAAAAAAGTCTCGGAAAAAAGTCTGTATCACAACAAACAAAACCCCATACAGTCTCTAGGCTGTCTGCACTTGTAAAAGTATAAATAAAATAAAATAAGCCATTTTTTATAAACTAAGACTTATTTATATTAATTATTAAGATAAAATATGTGTAACATTCAGCAGTAGTAAAAAAGGTATTTTAACAATAAGAACACCCCACCATATTATAGTATCAGACACTCACTTTCATAAACTAATAACTTAATATTGTTATAGAAACTTATTATGAACTATATGATTTAGTTTCATTTAATATTTCTTGTTTATGATATTATTAAAGAGTTATTATTAAATGTTAACTAAAGTTAAAATCTAATAATGGGATGAATTAAAGTAAACTTACTTCATGTCCAATGTGAAAAATCAGATAAATAATAGCAAAATAAAACTTTACTTATCAGTAGATGCTTTGAGAGACTAGCAGATACTGACAGATGCAGTTTCAGTCTTCTGCTTCTCTTTTGTGTCGGTGCACATATTATTTTCAGAAGATCTCATTCATGTAGAAATTGAACAGTCCCTGTCCCCAGGAATGGAAATTAAACTGTTATTTTTAGCAAAAGCAGATGCTTCCTCTAGACTATTAAAGATTCATGGTCCTTTAGAGAGATGAATTTTAAGTCTTGGAGTATACATTACTTGAGTTGTAATGTTATTCTGTTTAATAACTTTACGAGTAGTATTTTTTCCTCCTTTCTAATACTTTGGCAAAATAGTCATTGTCATACCTGATGTAGCTGTGATTAAATCTCAAAGGGGCATTTCCCTATGCTGTCTTTAATACAAGTTCTTTATCCAGATATGATAAGAATTTTATGACAATTGATCTTGGTGATGAGGAATAAGCAGATACCAGTTTTCCTATTGCTGTGTGAGCTCTCTCGATGGCATAAAATAAACCTTGCAGTTTTAAAATTTCTGGGATCCAGGAGTTTAAGAAACCTATAATGTCCCCGCCCTCTGTTTTCTCAGGGAGACCAGATATCCTTATATTACACCTCCTTTATCAATTTTCACGGTCATTCAGTTTATTTTGTAGCCATGTATTTGGTTTAAGAAGGAATTCAGTTTGTAATTCTTCCTCTATCAGCTTCTCATCAATGTCAGTTAAACCAGTTTCTGTATAAGCAATTTTATTTTGATATTGTTGTAATAGCTCCTTAATGACTTCAGTTTGTTTCATGCTGTTTTGTTGAACATTTTCTAGATTTTGATTAACGTCATCTGTTTTTAAAAATAATACTTGTAAAGCAGTAGTCACCTGTTAAAGTTCTTTCTTCAGTGCTGTATCTGCTTGAGAGTGCTTAGAGCTGTTTATGATTTACCAGAAAAAAGTCTTTAATAATTAGACAGGAATTTCTCTGAGTAGGATTACCAACTTTGGTAGTCTTGAAGTTTGAACTATCATTAATAAGTTTTGATAAGAACTCTTAATTTTTTTTACTGAATTCCTGTCTAAATATATAGTTTACAGAGCTCTGAATTGGTGGTGCTACCAGATGGCCATCTTGGCTCTACCCTCCTGGAAGCCATCTTTTGAACCAAAGCTGAAGCATGAAGTACTTGTTGCTGAACAGCTGCAGCATCTTTCCCAACCAGTGTTTTCTATTAATTTTTTTTCTGGTTAATTTCCTTTTAGGTTCTCCAAATGTGTTCTTTGCTGGCATCCAGGCCATGTACTTACCAGACAGTTACTGAATTTTACCCAAATAACATTTAATGTGAAGTTGTTCAATCTCACCATTCATTCTTGACTGATGGGTTCAGAGCCGATCATGTGTGTGTGTGTGTGTGTGTGTGTGTGTGTGTGTGTGTGTGTGTGTGTGTGTGTGTGTGTGTGTGTGTGTGTGTGTGTGTGTGTGTGTGTGTGTGTGTGTGTGTGTGTGTGTGTGTGTGTGTGTGTGTGTGTGTGTGTGTGTGTTTAGAGCCTAGTAGCTTTAATAATATCTGATCTGCATGTTAAACTAGTTATAGCGGATGATAAGGATAAACATCCCAAGTCGGGTTTTAAAAAAAAATGCCCTGAATGTAATGAGAAAATGTCAGTGACTGATGGACATGTTACCTGTGTGTATTATTTAGGGGCTATCCACCTGCAAGAATCTTGTGCTGTCTGCCATTCCTTTACATCAAGAGTGTTGTTAGAGAGGAAAAGGAAGATAATGGACAGGGCACACCTTTCAAGAGGCTTTGAGTGACCAGGATGTGGCCAGCAAATCTTCTAAGTCCTCTAGGTTCTCTGTTGAATCTAAGAACTCCAAGCACTCAAAAAATCAAGAAAGCCTGATGACTCAGTGACATCAGCTCCACAGACTTCGGAACCAACTGTCTTTTCTTTTCGGAGCCAGCCCACAGCCTTGGAGCTGGTATCTGAAGTGCCTCAGTCACCATTGCTCCAGTCTGCACCATTGGTGCATTCATCTAGATCATCAGTCAGCCTTTCAAATTTGGATATGGATCGATTGGTGCAGAAGCTTTTACAGGCACCAGGCCTTGCTAAATTGTTGTCGGCTCTGACCCAAGCAGCTTCGGAGCTGAAAACCACTACTGCTTTGGCTACTCCTCCTCCGAGCCATATTGGCCCTTTGGAGCCAGAAGAAGCAGACCTGCTGATCATGGAGCCTTCGGAGCCGAGACCTGCTCCAGAGTCCTTGGCTCCATCCAGTCTGACATTCTCGGTGCCGACCAGTGGCTCTAGGAGCTGACACTCTCCAGTCGGATCTGAAGAGGATAGTTGGACCGACTTGTTATGCCGACTCTTCCTCTCGGGGCTTCAGCTCGGATGAGCTTGGCTCCTACCTCTGGCTCGGAGCCCACTGCCCTGGTGCAGGACGATTTGACGGTTCCCTCAGATCCAGCGATTCCTTCCCATCAGAGCAGTGGTGCCTTCAAAGCCATGAGGAGAGCTCTGTCTCCAAAGACATCCTCGACTTCAGGTCTTGCTTCCTCATCCCCTAAAGCACCTGTGTCTGCTTCTGCTTCCATTGTCCAGGCTAAGCATAGAGACCCAGAGCCTCAGGTAGCCCTACAGGGTGCCCCCTGCTCTTCCAAGATGTCCCCAGAGGCTCCCACTGAGGCGGCCCCCAGGAAGATATTGTGCAAGAGGAGACACTTGGAGTCACCACAGGAGTCTTTAACATCTGACACTGACTTGGATGAGTCAGAAGCGTCCCCACGGTCCCCTTCTGAGGATATCTCCTTTGCTGATATACTTGAGATCCTTAGGCAGAGGAGTGACTGGCAGTTCAAAAGCCATACTGAGGATGAGTCAGTTCTCCTGAAGGCTTTTGGGTCTCAACCCTCCACCTCTTGGGTGTCTCCGCCCTTCGATGAGCTCATGCAGTTGGTTTCTTGAAGGACATGGGAGTCACCAGAGTCCATGAAGCCTGTCCTTAGGAGGCCTAATAAGTTTATTTCACCCCCACCAGACAAAACTTTCTTATCCAAAGGAGTTCTGGTTGATGCCATGGTTGTGGCAGCTGCCACCAAAAAGGAAATGTATGAGACTTCCTCGTCTATCCATTCTCTTAACAGAGAGTCTAGGATCATGGATAGATATGGGAAATGCATGTTCAGTTCAGCGACTTTTGCTCTCCATTCACTGAACTACTTAACTCATTTTACTAGGTTGCAGAAAGATCTCCTTAAGGAGTTGGGAGATACTCTTCAGGGTACAGTAGCTGCAGGTGCTTCTGACAAAGTTGCTGCCCAGCTTTCTACCCTAAATTCTATTGTCAACTTCCATGCGTCTCATATCCTATGCAGCTGACGGAATGAGTAGAGCAGCAGGTACAGGAGTCACTCTCAGAAGACATTCCTGGATGCGCTTGTGTTCCTTCATGGAGCCCTTCAAGTCATCCTTCGTTAACTCCCCCTTTGATGGCTCATCCCTGTTTGAGCCTAAAGTGAAGGAAACCTTGACCAGGTGTGAACAGGAGGGAAAGACTCTGTCTGCCATCAGAGTCCATTTTTCCACCCCTACCCAACCTTATCCCAAAGGTCAAAGGGGAGGGAAAATGTGGTTCCAGAAAGCCCAAGGAGCCTTTCAGGACACACGTGGTGAATCCCCCCTCCAGGGGTAGAGGAGGGGGTAATAGTGGAAGATGTCGCCCTCGTGGAAGAGGTGTTCTGCAACATCAGGGTGACAGAGATCACTTCTCTGGGCAACCCTATCAGTGCTCCTGAAAGGAGGCCAGACTGTCCTGCTCTGGAGGTAGTCGAAGGTCACTTATCTTTGTTCCCAGATGCCTGGCAAGAAATAACAAAAGACAGCTGGGTACAAAGTATCATTTCCAGAGGGTACTTCATACCATTCACCCCCCCCCCATCCATAAGGAGAATCCCAGACATTCCATCCAGTTTCAGGGAACAAGCAACTATAGAGGTCTGAAAGTTGCTACAAAAAAGAGTAATCCAGCCAGTCCCAGCAGACCAAACAGGATCCAGAACTTACTCAACATTCTTTTTGGTTCCAAAGAAAAGAGGGGACTGGAGTCCCATTTTGGACTTCAGCAGACTCAACCAATATGTAAAGAAAGAGAAGTTCTGGATGGTCAATCTTTAGTCTATTCTTCCCTTCTTAGGGAAAGACAATTGGATGTGCTCGATAGATCTCAAGGATGCACACTACTACATCAAGATGGCCAGGCCATCCAGTGATCGCCTGCATTTCCGGCTGGGAGTCAATCATTTTCAGTTTTGAACCCTGCCCTTTGGTCTCACTACAGCCCCCAGAGTGTTCACCAAATGCATGGCAGTGGTCACGGCTCACCTCAGGCGTCTAGGATTCTAGGTGTTTCCGTACCTAGACGACTGGCTCCTTACCGCCACCACCAGGCATCAATTTATTCAGGCAAGGGAGTACACTCTGTCACTCTGCAATCATTTAGGTATTACAGACAACTCAGAAAAGTCTGCCTTGTCACCATTGCAGAATATCGTTTTTATCGGGGAAGAGCTAGACACCTTAAACACCACTCTAAGGCTACCAATCGAAAGAGTCTTTCTTCTGCATCAGCATGTTAGCACATTGGTATTGAAAGACAGAGCACCATTTGCAGAAGTTCTGAAAGTATTGGGTAAGATGGCTGCAGCAATCCTAGCCATACCATTAGCAAGAATGCATATGCGGATCTTTCAATGGCTGTTGTTCACTCAATGATCTTACCAGGAATTACCCATAGACCACACGATATTGATTATGAGCTCTTGCAAGAAAGATCTCCAGTGGTGGCTGACATATAGGTTCATAGATTCATAGGTTGGTACTAGGCTATCAGCCCTAGGGCTTATACAAGCTTAGCCATAACAATTCCCTGGCTATTTCTTCCCACACTATTTACTTCCCTGGACCCCTGTCTAGCAGGGCGACTGACATGATCCCTGGGGTGAATTTCCTTTCTCCCATCCAATCGTCAAGGTTCCTTTTGAAGAGGGTCAAAGAGGCACTCTGCTTGACATGTATGGGCAATCTATTCCAGAATCTGGGGAGTCTCTGGGTCAGGAACCTATCCCTCCAGCATGTTTTGTTTATTGTGATGACAAGGTTTAGATCCCTGGAGCATGTGGCTCTGAGGGATTGGGATTTCTTTAAGTGTAGCATGTCCAACAGCTCTGGGTTTGACATGGCCTTGTATGTTAAGCAAAGATCTCCTCTGAGTAGACGATATGCGACAGAGTATAGCTGGAGTTTTTTAAGGCGGTCAGCGTAGGGCATCTGCTTTAGGCCTGTGATTCTTTTAGTGAGGTATTTCTGTGGCCTTTCCAGTTGTTGCAGATGTCTTGAGAGGTACATACCAAACGGGGCATTGTATTCTATAATGGGTCTAATGAGGGATGAGTACAGTGGGACAATGACCTCCTTTTTTCTGGATGAAAAGCCCTTAGTGATGAGGTGTGCCACATAGAAGGATTTCCTGACTGTTGTGGTGATGTGGTTATCAAAGGTGAGACCACTGTCCACCTGTGTCCCTAAGTCTCTTATCAAACTTTCGGAGTTTAGTGTACTGCCACCTATATGGTAATTCTCGGATACATGTTTTTTTCCCAAAGGGGATAACTATACATTTCTTGGCATTGAGCTTGAGCCCATGGCTCTGGCACCAAGCATCTGTTTCTGTAAGGCCCTTTTGTAGAGTATCCACATCATTTGGAGATTCAATAATGGCTCCCAGTTTGCAGTCATCTGTAAACTTTGTTATCCAGAGTCCCTTAGCGTTGGCTTGTACTTCAGAGAAGTAGATGCCAAACAAGAGCGGTCCCAGGACTGAACCCTGAGGTACTCCACTTGTCACTTGTCTGGAGCTGGATTTGGAGTCTGCTACTTTTACAGTGTGGGTTCTATCAGTAAGCCAGTTAGCAACCCATTTGGTGACGTAGGGATTAATGCCCAGCCTAGTAAGTTTATCTATGATTCCAGAGTGGGGGATGGTGTCAAAGGCCTTGGCAAGGTCTAGATAGGCTGTGTGGACCACCTTACCCTTGTCCATGGCTCTGGAGACTGATTCGAAGAAGTCAATCAAGTTCAGGAGACAAGATTGGCCCTTCACGAACCCAAACTGGGTGGGGTCCAGTGTTTGAAGGTTGCCAATGTCTTTGTTTATAAGTTCCATGATAATACGCTCCATGGCCTTGCAGATAAGGCTTGTCAGACTGATGAGACAGTAGTTTCTGGGATCCAAGGTGGATCCCCCCTTGTGGAGTGGGATAACTGTAGCTGTGCGCCACTCAGTGGGCACGAAACCTGAGGTGAGGCTATGATTAAACATGACACTTAGGTGAGGAACGAGTTCATATTGTAGTTCATGTAGTACACAGCCCGGGATGTCATCTGGTCCCATGGATGCTGTATTCTTAGCTTTGGAGAGTGTGTTTTTTACCTGTGTGGCCGTTATTACCGGAATTTGGCAATATTCCGGTATTGAGATGGGCCATTTAGGGGGTGAGAGGTGGTGAAGTTGGCACTGAATCGATCTGCCAGGATATTTGCAATATCCTTGGGATCAGTATATTTAATGCCATTCTGTTTTAGCTCAGAGCAGATCTGAGCATTGCCATTTAGATTCTTGACATAGTTATAGAATGCCTTGTTTTTGTCTTTGGAATCTTTGGCAATTTTATTTTCGTAACTAGCTTTAAAGGATTTTATGAGGGATCTCAGTTTCTTACTGAGGCTGGTAAGGAAGTTTTTTGCATCCTGGGATTTTCATCTTTTCTGCAACAGTTTCTTCCTTTTGTTGTAAAGTTTGTTTATGGCAGGGGACCACCAGATTGGCTTCTTTTTTTGGATGAGAGCATCTTGGTTCTATTTGGAATGGCACGATTTATGCATGAGTGGATGTGCTCGTACAGTGCCTTAGTGTAGGATTCAGCAGTTGAACTTTCAGCTCCTGTCTGCATGGGTGTCATGAAGTTTGTCACTTCTGACTTGAGTAGCATGAAGTTGGCTTTGGAGAAGTTTTTTATGGAGGTTTCCTTACTGGGGGGGGGGGGGGGGGATGTGGATGTTAAGGGTGATAAGCTTATGGCCAGACGTGACTAACGAGGGGGTGACCATAGGTGTGGAGCATCGATTTCCCATGTTAGTAATGACCAGGTCTAGGATATTGGAGCCCCTGGTGGGACTATGGATTAGTTGATCCAGGACGTTGGAATTTATGAATTCCAAGAACCATTGGGCAAAGGTGTTGGTACATGAGTAGCTTTCCCAGTTAATGGCAGGGTAGTTAAAATCACCCAGTATTAGGGTGTTTGGTTCTATCTTAATATTTTCCAGTATGTGTAGAAAGGTGTAGTGAGAATCTTGGGGTATGGTGGGGGATCTGTAGCAAGCTACAATTTGGATTGCAGTCTTACCTAGTGTTAGTTGCACCTGGAGAATTTCAGACGCATTGTGTTGGGCAACTAGCCTGGTGGTGTGAATATCCTTGGTGAATATTGACACTCCTCCACCTTTAGTGTTTTGGTCCTGCTTTGGTGGCCGAAAAGTGTGGTAATAGTTTTAGCCTGGTATTGCAGGGGTGCTCCCTGGAGCCTTGAACCAGGTCTCAGTTACTGCACAGATATCGATGTTCTCCATTTTTAGGAGTGCCTCGAGAGAGTGCATTTTGAGGTTTAGACTTCTAGCATTGAGTAGCATTACCTTCAGATTTTGCATGCTTGTATCTGTTACGGTGGTGGTTTTGTCCTTTGAACTTTGCCTAAAAAAGGCACTATATGGGTGGCAAGAGCCTTAGCCAGTAACCTGAATCCCAGAGGCGACAGGTGCAGACCATCTCTGGCAAAGCATCGTGGTCTGTCAATCATGTCGTCCCAGGCAGACAGATACTGGATCCCCTTTGAATGACATCAGAAGCTTAGCCAATATCTTCATGTCACCATAGGACGCCCCTTTGTTCTACCCCCTCCAGTAGCCATTATAACCACGGACGCTTCCCTGATAGGGTGGGGAGGCATTTTCAGGGAAAGACTGCCCAAGGCACATGGACTGATCAGAAGTCACACTTGCATATCAATGTTCTGGAGATGAGAGCAGTACTTTTGGCATTGCAGTACTTCCAGGACTCTCTTCCTCTAGGAATGATTGCAATTCATACAGACAATATGTCAGTGGTCTGGTACTTGAACAAGTAAGGGGGAACCAGATCTTACCCCCTTTGCCGAGAAGCCTTCAGAGTTTGGCAGTGTGCTGTTTCCTCCCAGCGCTTTCTGTTGGCAATGCACATCCCGGGGAGATCCAATGTGATAGGAGACAAACTGAGCAGGGCAATCTTGTTGCCATAGGAGTGGTCCCTCAAGAAAGAGATTGCGGACAGAATTTTCCGCAAATGGAGCCCGCCTTGCTGTGACCTTTTTGCCAGTCACATCAACACAAAATGCAGACGCTACTTTGCCCTGATTCCCCCTCTGGGAGAAGCCCCAAGGGACGGACTCATACATGATTGGCCCCCCCGGGTCTCCTCTATGCATTTCCACCAATCCCATTGATACTCAAGGTTCTACAGAAAGCAAAATCCTTGGGAAGGACCATCATCCTTATAGCCTCTCATTAACCTCGGCAGATTTGGTTCCAATTCCTTCAACATCATCTCTTGGAGGATCCCTGGATTCTGGACTCAGTTCCAGTCCTTCTGACACATCCGTCGGGGGACCTTCAACCCTCTCTGCAGTCATTGAAGCTGACAGCTTGGCTGCTCCAGTTCCCCTCATAGCCAGGCTTCATAATTTTTCCAGCGAGACAAAACAGATCCTTTTGTCTTCTCATAAGCTGTCCACTACAAGATTGTATCTTAGTAAGTGAAAGAGATTTTCCATATGGGCCTCTAAGCATAATATTGGTCCTTACCAAGCCTCCTTGACATCCATACTAGAAGTCTTGACTATGATTTTTAACAAAGGAGTGGCAGCAGCAACAGTTCGGGTCCAGTTGGCTGCTATATCTAATTTTCATCTTGGGATTGATGGGTTAAACATCATGTCTCACAAGTTATCCAAGGCCTTTCTCAAGGGGACATTTAATATGAGACCACCTGTGAAAACTCCCTTTTTTCCATGGAATCTAAATTTTATGCTGTCACGTATAATCCTCCCCCATTTGAACCAACATCATCTTGTGACCTCAAATATTTGTCATGGAAAACCATTTTCCTGGTAGCTATTACTTCTGCCCGGAGAGTGTCAGAGCTTTAGGCTTTATCTATCCAGCCCCCCCTTATTTGATTTTTCATGCTGACAGAGTATCTCTTAGGATAAACCCCTCTTTTTTGCCCAAAGTTTGTTCAGAAACTAATATCAGCCAAGTCATTGAGTTACCAGTTTTTTTCCCTAATCATTTCAACAAGTTGGAGTATATGCTGCACAAACCTGATGTTCACAGACAGCTCAGATTTTATTTGGATATAACAAAAGATATCAGGAAATCAGACCAGCTCTTTGTTTCATTCTCTGAATCTAGGAAAGGTAGACCAGTGGCTAAAACAACTCTGTCTATATGGTTATCTGATTGTATCACCTTTGTCTATTCAGCTGCTAATATGCCTTTGTAACACAAGATTAAAGCTCACTCAACCAGAGCAGTTTCTGCATCCTTTGCATTCCAAGCCAAACTGTCCCTTGATAACATTTGTGCAGCAGCCACTTGGTCAAAACCTCATACCTTTATCACTCATTACAAAGTTGATAAGGCCTCCAGGGACAGGGCTTCCTTTGGGTCTATGGTCCTGAAGAATGTACTCCCATGAGCCACCTGAGATTGATGGTGCTAGGGACGCTACCCATCAGTCAAGAATGAATGGCGAGATTGAACAACTTCACATTAAGAAGTTATGTACTCACCATAACGTTCCATGTGAGTTGTTCATCTTGCCTTCATTCTTACGTCCCTACCTCTTTCCCCCTCCTGGCTGATAGCTGACCTAGATGTTGGTCTCATCCTGGTTGCTCAATGTCTTCTTCCTTTCCATAGGGGGATAGCTAATTTATATAGTTATAGTACACGCAGCAAACAAGATCTGAGGTAATTCACAGTGCATCATGGGATAGGAGCTTGGCCTTGAGCTACTGGAAGACCTCAAGCTTTGCATATGGCTGTACCGGAGCTGATGGATCGGCTCTGAACCCATCCGTCAAGAATGAAGGTGAGATGAACAATTCACATGGAATGTTATGGTGAGTAGATAACTTCTTATTTTCAATGACACTCTCTCTGTTTATATTTTTCACACTGCGAAAAGTGAGATTGAGCTGTTGATCAATGTGCAACTGTTGTCAAAGTCTAGAGTGAGTGCCTTTTCAGATTGCAAGTGTGGAGGCACAACCCCCAAACTGGGAAGGGGTCAAAAAAGAATTGTTTAAGAGTGTTTGGTGATTTCTTTTTTGTAACAGTGGCTGTAATTAGATATAGGGTTAGATACTTTAGCTGTGATTTTTTCACATGTTGACAAAGCAGCATTTGATTAATCATAGTTAATCTGGTCAGTATTATAACAATTATCAGTGTTAAGGTGGCACTTTTAAAATGTGTCACACTTCCCCATCCATGAGGCAGGTTTGGTATTGCCACAGAATGTATATTTTCACCTTGATGCAGAAAGATGCACAGACATGAATGAATCACAGGAGTGCATGCTTACAAATTATGTATAAGAATATTATATGTTACCAGTTCATCTCTGTTCTTCTGATAACCAAAGCATTCCATGTGATTCTATGTGTAGTCTTAGCTTTACATTTCATAACCAGTTGTGATTTTTTTCTACAACCCACCAGTGGGCTTTTTCAAGGAAGAATATTACATGTAATACCGTTACGACCATTATCTGTATTTAGATCCAGAATTGTTTATGTGGCACATGTACTATTAGCAATCCTGTTACAGTTCTTTCCTGAAACTGTAGTAACTTTAGTTTAGCAATATCTTTTTTAATGAGATTTGATCTAGAATGCAAAGTTTCCTTATCATATAGAGAGTCAAAAGTTCTTGCCTGATTAAATTACCTTTTTGGAATTATACATTATACAGATGTAGATTATGAGAGAGCAAGTCACTCCTACAGGACATAATCTAGCACATTTCTTCTTAAAGTGAGACAACTAGCAAAAAAAAAAATGAATGAGGCAAAAAATAAAATAAAAATGTATACAGTTCTACTGCCAGACAATTGCAAGGGAGCCATTAGGCTGCAAGACTCCCCATAGGAGCAGTGAAAAAAATAATGCATTTCTTGTCTTTTTTCACATTTTTGACTTACTTTAACCCTATATTGTATTCTCATAAAGGACCTTTTGGATTATCATTTTTGCTTCTTAATAAAGCTTCAGAATTCTTTAGGATTCTTTGACCCAGTTGGAAGTGTTACAGATTATGTCTTCAAATAGCACAATGTTGGGACCGAGGATAATCTGTTGTTTTATTCCACACATGGTTTTCTTAAATCAGATGTGATTGAAGGCAACTGTCACAAATGCACTCCACTCCCAGCTAAGTACACAGTCCTCGTATGAACAAGATTTGATGTGCTTATTTATTGCTTTTGACTTATTTGTATGCTTTCCCATAATACTTTCAGCTGAATATAGTATGAAGCATAGATCTAAACCAATAACCAGGCAGTAGTTTGTTATACAAAACAATTAAACTGCTATGATACTAGTTAGGTAAATGTAAGAAGTCACAAAACATATTTTCCCAGAGTTCAGAGCTACCATAGTGCCCTTCCTATGTCCCACTATTTGGCAATATTGTTTCCTGGTCTCCAGCAATGTTGTGCTTGTGGGATTATTACACCGCTTTGATGTCTGTCAGTGGAATGTCTGTGAACTGCTTAACCCCAGTCTGTTCCCAGACAGTTCCACTTTTGGACCTGTCTATGTTTTTACAAAATTTGTAAAACATGCCATCATGATTACAATTTTTAAGTCAGGTTATATTTATATAGCTAACCATTTTAGACTTGGAATTTCTCTTTAGAATCTCTTCAGAAATGTGTTTCCGTAGCAAAGGCTTGTCAGTAGATTCCATTACCTTGTTCTATGTATTTTCATCACTATCTTGTTTAAGGTAAACTCTGCATGGTATAGCAATAACTAATTACTTTTAATATTTTGAAAGTGTCATGCATTTTAAGTGCCTTACACACAGATATGCAGTTCATCTATGAAATGTTTAGACATTATTGCCATGGCAAGGATATTGTTTGTTGTGTTTTGCTAGTATCCAGATTATGTATTTGTGGAAAAATATCCATAATGAATACCTTAAATGACTCTGCAAACTACTTTACTGATATTAGTTTTGTTTCTGGTATTGCTCTGTTTACAGAGACCTTGTAATAACTATGCATTCACAATTCACACCATCTCAAATGCCATATGCAGGGTCATCCTTTTCTCCCCAAGAAATGAAGACCATTGCAAAACCACTGAAAAAGATAACTGACTACATATGAAACAATGTGTTGACTTTCTACTTGTCTCTCAGCTGTTTAAACTTATTAATAGTGAATCCCTTCCACTTGCCTCCAGATTAATCAGGGATGCACCAATATACAACCTTATAAGTTTTAAACACTCAGGTCCTCTCCTCCAAAACCCCACAAACTAAGCTTCAGAGTACAGGCTATGCCTTCTTTGTCCATGGTTCCAAGCTGTCAGGATTTTGCCCCTGTTTACTTAAAGAATTTTCTTTTACCCCATTTTCCCATCAGAACTAAAAACATATTACAAGATTCAAGGAAAATGAAAACTCTCTGTCTCTCTCTCTCTCTGGCCATATAACTTAACTTCTTCCTGCCTTACTTCCTTCTGCATAGCTTGTTCTGATTATACTTTTGGCTGTGATTCTTTCAACATTTCATCTTTGATAACGATTGTGCATATAAAATGCATGTCTATTGTGTTTTGTTATTTACACTATATATGTCATGTATCTATTGTCTTTATGCCTCTAGTCCAGCTCTGATATTCACTCTCTATGTAATACATGTATATATTGCATTTTGTCATTCACGCTTTGTATATAATGTCATGTATCAATTGTTTTCATCCCCGGGCTGAGACTGAAATAGGTCCAGTGAGATCAATGCTCTACCCTGGTTAACAAGTTTAAAATCAAATAAATAAAAAACATATCAGTTATTTCTGTTTTTCTTTATACTATTTCAGAGAGTGCTGTGCAATAGAACATAAACATACCATGACAGAACAACAACATCATGGTCGGCAAAAATGTAATCAAATTCTATAGCAGGATGACAATACTTTAAATTCTGAGCACTTCTACATACATTAAATGACAATAGCAGATCTGCAAACTATGTTTTAAAAAACAGTTCATTCTGAGAAAAACTTGCCTGCAAAATCAGATCCCATTGTAAATACATGCAAGCAATCAAAAACACATCTAGTTTCAGAAATTCTTTACCACATGCTCTGTTTTATGGTACAAACCCAGTTTTCAATAACTCCTTACCTAAGAGAAAAGTCAAAACTAATTACACCTTGAGTAGTGATGAATATCAGTAACGAGAGATTGTAAGTGAATATTGTATTTTGTGGGCAGCTGAAATGTAAGGTACTTTCACAGAGCTGTAATGTTAATCTGATGGCATTCCATCTTTTATGGTTATTCAGGCAGGGGCTGAAGTACAAAGCCAAACTTACAGTTTTATAAAGCAAACTGGGAGTTTAGGCGTTATCAACAGATCAAAAGATGCCACAAAGAAATAATCATTCTTCTAGTGTCTGTCCTTCTTAGGAATAACCACTAACAGGTTCACAGACTTCTCTTTGCTGAACACTGGGCTTCATGACTACTAATAGAAGTGAAAAATCATTGCATCCCATGTTATCACCATTGAAAAGGCAAAGTGAAGAGCATCAACTTAGACAAGAAAATCAAAGAACATTTTTTTGCAGGAGGGCAAGCACTTTGTCACTCCCATATGTGGTTCTGTACCTTGACTCCTGCGCAACATGACATAACTCTGAGATAGCCCACCCTGGGGTTAACGAGAAAACTTTCTTACCTCTCTCTATCTCTCTCTCCACACGGTTCTGTTATCACAGCACTGGTATACCTGCAATATCTGACTAAACACAAGTCACTAAATAGTTCCAGTCAGTAAAGTCTTACTATAAACCAACTCAATGAAGCTCTTTGCTCCTGAATATTTTTGATTAGCCTACTAAAGAATTCACTATTCATATTATTGTCTTCAAATATTGTTTGAAATTTTTTGACAGCATCTGAATATTCTGGCTGTTCTCTGGTTGCTGCATTGCACTGTTCTGCATTCACGTTCTGTTATCCTCTCACCAAAACAGATCCTTCTGTTCTGCACATCTCCACAGTTACATTTTCAGGACAATTCTAGAAGGCTGGTGCTAATGCAGTATACTATGAAAGCTCTCACTTTGGACTTGGCTTGCTCCTGAAATGCTGGCAGCTAGACGACAGCCAGGATAATACATCTTCTGACATAATGACTCCTAAAATGATGCAGAAACTAGGCTTGGATGACATCTCCCAGCTGAAGTCTATGAATTTTACACTACTGCCAGGAACACGCTGTTTGCTCATTTACAAATGAAGCAAATGGATTACTGTCTCTGTAAATGCGTTTCTATACCGAATATTATGGCAGGTATTAGAGTAAAAGTACTTAGTGCAACATGTTAGTTTACAATACACCAGGTTTTTATGATACCACATTGGACTCTGAATGTAATTATCAAGATATTCTTTAAGAAAACAAAATAATTCTCTTGACTCTAAGTAAATCATCAAATATAACATTTACAAATTTAGAAGGAGTGAGCAAAACCCCACAGAGACAGAAGGAAAGTTCTATACCAGATTAAAAATGATGTACACTGCTTATTGTTTCAATAAAGCAGATACAAAAATTAAAACAGAAATATTAATTACTCTTCGAGAAAGCTAAGGTAGAAAGCAATAAATGAGACAGGTATTACAAGTAGGAAAAATACAACACACGAACCAACTGGAACTAAAAACAAGAAGGCAAATTGAAGTCCAAGAACTCTGGCAAAGCAAAAGAAGCCAAATAACCCTTTAATATAGTTTATTTTTTGTAAGCGCTTTCGGTAAGGAAAATCTTCCCCACCTTCCTCAGACAAAAATTGTAACAACCATAAAACATTAAAGTGCTTATTAAATACTTAAATGATTGTGACCTCATAATTATTCATCAAAAACTTAAAAGGCTAATACCATTTTAAAAAAAACAAAAGTTTTCTTAATACAAATCACACATCACACTAATATTAGTCCCAGCAAGCAAGCAAAATAATACATATAGTAGGCAGACTGATCTATGTTAAACAAACTTAATAACATTAAAATATACAACTTTTAAAAATAAAATTGTGTACAATAAATGCAATAATGTAATACATAAAAGCCAGAGAAAAGTGAAAGTTTAAATTCAAAACAAGACAACACAACAAAAATTATATCCAAAAAATACTTGGTAGAAATGTCACTGGAAACAAAGCAAACTGCACATGGAAATATAGTTTAGTGCTTTTGTTCCTTTTTATTGGAACTTCTTCAGAATAATAAAACATATTAAAAAACCTTTTATATGAATTTAATCATTCTGCCAAAAGACTAGCTGACCAATGAACAGCAGAATTAAGATTTGTGAACATATTAATACTATTAAAAAGGCTGGTTTAAATAATTCTCTAGCTAAACATAGTTTAAATTGTTCAGGTTTTTGAAAATTTTATTTTTATGTGCTTAAGCATGTTGATTCCTTTGGTTTTGTAACAGGCTGAAACACAGTTTTAGAAGTACATGAACTTTCTTGGAAATCAAATTGAGGGTGGATATTTACCCAGGACACAATGAAGTGTTTAATGTAAAATGTGTACTCAAATATCACAATATGTATGGATGTAAATAATTAATTGTTTTTAGGGCTAGGTAAATTAAGTTTTGTGTGTGTGTGTGTGTGTGTGTGTGTGTGTGTGTGTGTGTGTGTGTGTGTGTGTGTGTGTGTGTGTGTGTGTGTGTGTGTGTGTGTATATATATATATATATATATATATATATATATATATATATATGAGGTACATTCCAAAAGGGGCATTGTACTCTATAATGGGTCTAATGAGTGATGAGTAGAGGGGAACAATGACCTCTTTTTTCCTGGATGAGAACCCTTTTATGATGAGGTGTGCCACGTAGAAAGACTTCCTGACTACTGTGGCGATGTCACTATCAAAGGAGAGACTACTGTCCACCTGGGTCCCAAGGTCTCTTATCACGCATTCGGTGTTAAGTAGATTTCTGCCTATGTTGTAATTCATGGGTACAGAGTTTTTACCAAAGGGGGTGACACTGCACCTTTTGGCATTGAGCTTGAGGCCATGGCTCTGACACCAGGCATCTGTCTCAGTGATGCCCTTCTGTAGGATGTCCACATCATTTGGGGACTTGACTATGGCTCCTAGTTTGCAGTCATCTGTGAACTTCATTAGCTAGAGGCCTTCTGTGTTAGCCTGTACTTCAGAGAAGTAGATACCAAACAGGAGAGGTCCCAGGATGGAACCCTGTGGTACTCCACTTGTCACTGCTTTGAGGTCAGATTTGGAGTCTGCAACTTTTACAGTATGGGTTCTGTCAGTGAGCCAGTTGGCAACCCAACTTGTGATGTAGGGATTTATACCTAGTTTAGTGAGTTTAGCTATAATTCCAGAATGGGGGATGGTGTCGAAAGTCTTGGTGAGGTCAAGATAGGCTGTGTGAACCACCTTACCCTCATCCACGGCTTTGGTGACTGCCTCAAAGAAGTCTATCAGGTTCAGGAGGCATGATCTGCCTTTCACAAACCAGAACTGGGTGGGATCCATAGTTTGGAGGTTACCAATGTCTTTGTTTATGAGTTCCATGATGATATGTTCCATGGCCTTGCAGACCAGGCTTATCAGGCTAATAGGTTGATAGTTCCTGGGATCAGTGGTGGCTCCCCCTTTGTGGAGTGGGATAACTGTTGCTGTGCACCATTCAGTGGGCACAAAGCCTGATACGAGGCTATTATTGAACATGGTGCTTAAGTGGGGAGCCAGTTCGTTCTGAAGTATATATATATATATATATATATATATATATATATATATATATATATATATATATATATATATATATATATATATATATATATATTTTTTTTTTTTGTATATTTATTTGTGCATACTTATTTGTTTTAGTATTGTATTTCAGGAAGTGACTTTTTTTGACAGGATGCTATTCATTGGTTAGCGACTCTTTTGGCAGAATAATTAAATACATATAAAAGTGTTTTGAATATGTTTTATTGTTCTGAAGAAGTTCCAATAAAAAGGAACAAAAGTGCTAAACTATATTTCTGTGTGCAGTTTGCTTTTCCAGTGCCATTTCTACCAAGCTTTTTTGGGATTTTGTTCATAGTGCACTTGGTTTAAGGTTTTTATAACAAAAATTATACCCGACTGAGGTGCAGCAGTCAACATACTGAATGGAAACTATATTGTTGTTTCAAAGTCCTCCAGTAATATAGAGGTATATACATATGACACAGTCTACTTGACTAACTTGATGAGATATACAGACTGCAGAATGAATGTTTGAAATGAACATTACAGCCACAAATAAAACATTAACAGAAAAAGTACATATCATAAGATTCCATAAAATAGCAATATTTTTAAACAAGAAACATCTTTTTCAAATTATCAGTTATGATATACACAATCATACATTTACATAAATGAAAACAAACCATATTGACATAATCATAGTTGCAAACATTTTACATCACAAACCATATCCACACAATACTAGTTGCAGACATTACACATCACTTATAATCTACCCAATAACTGTCAGTCAAACATTATATAACTCATTTATATCCTGCCTTCTTTTTAACCTCTTTCATCCCTTGTATGTATTGTTCTCACAATTCCCATCTTTTCCTATGTAATTTGCTCCTAGCCTTTGCTGAAGATCCCAGTTCCAGTTGTTTTATCTCTGTTAATATATTCACTACTTCTAATACAGTTGGTTTAGACTTTGATTTCTATTTTCTAGTAACTGCTTTTTTGGCAGGCACCATAATTAGACTCAGCAAGGCCTTACCATGTCTAGACAATTCCAATCCTGTATCATAGCTCAGAAAAATCATTTCCTTGGTCAGACCAATTTGCTCACCCAGTGTCTCTGATCGAGTTGTCTGCAGGGAATCTTTAAAATCTGTCAATTCATTGCACTTCCAGAAAATATGTCTCCAATTGCCTCTTTCTTCCCCATCACATCTCCAGCATTTGCTGTCTACCTGAGGAAAAAGTCTGTTGGGGTATAAAAATACCTATGCAAACACTTCCAAGCAAAAATCCTAAATCTTCTAGATTTTGTTCCATAGTGGGGAGACAAACATAACCCCCCAATTGTTTCTTTGGAATTGCTTATCTAATCTTTCTTCCCAATCCTTTCTAACCTTCTCTGATTGATTGAGTTATCATGCAATATTTTATACGCTCTACTGATTATTCTTTTTTAAATGGCAGCTTCTGTTCCAGATTCTACTAAAATCTCTACCAGTGCTGGTCTTTCATTTAGGACCCCTTATTTCTTTCTCTTTGCATATACTCTGATATCAATCCTTGATAGGGAAGGCAATCGCTAACCTGCAGTCCAAATAAATTCTTGGCGTTTTCCCATTCTATTACTCTTCCCTCTCTAGATATTTGCTACCAATACCTTGGTTTCTTTGCTAGTTTTCTCCAATAAATTCCAGATCCCTCTTGCCTATTGTCTGTATCCCTAATTGCAGCCACCCCTATAGGCAGCATCTCCTTTCTCCATTCCTGTGTTGGCTTAGTTCTTACAATACTTTCTGCTACTTTATGAACCTTATATTCTGTATGATTATTATTATTTTCCATAAAAGTCTGCATCCAAAATCCCAGACTCTCCTTGTTTCTTGAACGTTCCCCCTATGTGATCATCACCATTACTTTCCACTTTGAATTATAGGTTTCTGCTTATGCTATGTATAGGAGCATTAACTGTGCAGCTCTGAAATACCCCTTCAACTCAGATAATTCCAATCTCCCTAGTTCTGTTGGAAGAAACAACGTATCCCACTTGACTCTTGCAGTCTTCCCCTCCCAGATAAAATCCTTCAGTTCTATATTAATTGCTATCCACAACTTCTCCTTTGGTTGATAACAATATGCCTGGCTAGTGTATAAGATGAAAGGGGCTAAAAACATTTTAACTGCTTGTATCTTACTATCCATATTCATATAACAGAGCTTCCAATTGCTCAGTTTTTGTATTATCTTTTGCTTAGTCTCTTCCCACACATCGTTAGCTGCCACACCAGAATCATTTTTAATCTGTACTCATAAATACTTAATTTTATCATGTCCCCATAAATATGGATATTGTTGAACCAATTTGTGTGTGAGTACATAATTTACAGCTTTTGCCATTGTTATAACTTCATTAATTTTGTATCCCGAAGAGAAATTAAAGTGGCTCAAAATGTTTCACAACACTGAAATGTCCTTTTCTGGTTTTATCACGTATAAAATAATATCATCTGCAAATAGAGTCAACTTTTCCTGACTACCATACTAATTATATCGTTGACCTTCTGAGCCCCTTATTTTCTCTGGCAATGGTTCTAAATATAATGCAAATAACAAAGGGGGAAGAGGACACTCCTGCTTGATTCCTCTGCTCAAGCAGACATTATGAGAGGGGAACCCACCCACTTTAATTATCACCTCTGATCCTTCATATATCCTCCTAATCAACCTTATAATTTTATCAGGGAATACAAATGCTTCCAATGTCCTGCTCATAAAGTCCCAGCTTACTCTGTCAAATGCTTTCTCTGCATCAAGACCTACCAACAACAGTGATATTTTCTTCTATTCTGCTTCTCTCTGGATAATCTATGTTAATATTGTCAAATGTTTGCCTCCCCACCACAAAGACACCTTGATCCATATCTATCAATTTTGGCATAACGTTTGCAATTCTTTTAGCCATTATAGACATAAACACTTTATAATCATGGTCTAGTATTGAAATGGACCTGTATGAAGCTGTATCTGATTGATCTTTAACCTCTTTGGGTATTACAGCTATTGCTGCTTTCTTCCAGGATAGGTTCATAGGTGTGTACTAGGCTAATGACCCTGGAGCCTTTACAAGCCTAGCCCATAGGATTACCATGGCATTGTGCCACCCGGCCTTAGTTTCCAGTGCCTCTGTCAAGTAGAGACACTGGAGTGATCCCCGGGGTGAATTTTCTATTTCCCATCCACTCATCAAGATTTATCTTGAAGAGGGCCAGTGAGATGCTCTGTTTGACATATATGGGTAGTCTATTCCATAGCATGGGCAGTCCCTGGGTTATGAACCTGTCCCTCCAGCACGTTCTGTTGATTGTGGTAATGAGGTTGAGGTCTCTGGAGTGTGTGGTGTGGAGGGATTGGGATTTCTTTAGATGTAGCATTTCTAACAGAGCTGGGTCAGATATGGCTTTATAAGTTAAGCAGTGATATGAGACAGAGAATAGTTGGAGTTTTTTGAGTCTATCCATATAGGACAAGTGTTTAAGGCCTAGGACACTCTTTGTGAGGTACTTTTGTGGCGTCTCCAGTTGTTGCAGGTGTCTAGTGAAGTACATGACAAATGGGGCATTGTACTCGATGACTGCCTAATGAGGGAAGAGTAGAGGGAGACAATTTTCTTCCTGGATGTAAAACCCTTAGTAATGAGATGTGCCACATAGAAGGACTTTCTGACTACAGTGGCAGTGTGGTGGTCAAAAGAGAGGTTGCTGTCAACCTGTGTTCCCAGATCTCTTATAACGTTTTCTGTGTTCAGTGGACTACTGTCGATGTGGTAGTTCATGGGAACTGGGTTTTTCCCAAAGGGGATGACGGCACATTTTTTGGCATTGAGCTAAAGGCCATGGTTCTTACACCAGTTGTTGGTCTCAGTGAGGTCTTTCTGTAGGATGTCAACATCACTTGGGGAGTTAATAATGGCTCCCAACCTGCAAACGTCTGCGAACTTTGTCAGCCAGAGTCCCTTCATGTTGGACTGGACTTGTGAGAAGTAGATATCAAACAAGAGAAGACCCAGTACCGATTCCTGTGGGACTCCATTCGTGACTTGTCAGCAGTCTGACTTGGAGTCAGCTAGTTTCACACTGTGGGTTCTATCTGTGAACCAGTTTGCAACCCACCTAGTGATATAGGGATTGATGCCTAGCTTAGTGAGTTTTTATATGATTCCTGAGTGGGGAATGGTATCAAAGGCCTTGGCCAGATCAACGTAGGCTGTATGAACCACCTCGCCTTCATCCATAGCTCTGATGACTGAGTCAAAGAAGTCAACCAAGTTGAACAGGCATGATCTACCCTTCACAAAACCAAACTGTGTGGGATCCAGAGTTTGGAGATTCCCTATATCTTTGTTTATTAGGTGCATGATAATGCATTCCATAGCTTTGCATATCAGACTTGTAAGGCTAATGGGGCGATAGTTCCCAGGGTCTGTAGTCGCTCCTTCTTTGTGGAGAGGGATGACTATAGCAGTGCACCATTCGGTAGGGACAAAGCCTGAGGTAAGGCTGTGATTGAACATGACACACAGGTGAGGTGCCAATTCACTCTGTAGTTCATGTAGAACACAGTCAAGGATATTGTCAGGTCCCATAAAAGCTGTATTCTTGGCCCTGGACAGTACTGTTTTAACCTGTGCAGCAGTAATACTGGCTACCTGGCAATCTACTGGTATTGGGAAGAGAGGGGAAAAGTTGGCATTGACTCTGTTGGCCAGTATATTGGCAACATCTGTTAGTTTGATATAGGAGGTACCATTGTGCAGTAGTTCAGTGCAAATTTGGGTATTTTTGTGGAGGTTCTTTACATAACTATAGAAGGCCTTGTGGTTGTCTTTAGGATGTTGGTACTTCTCCTCCTCTTAAAATGCTGTTAAACAAAACCTTCCAGATCTTTATCAGTTTTGCCCTCCCAACTTCCAGACTTCTACTTCTATCCTTACTGTTAGTAATTGAGCCTTGTCTACCTCTAACCTTGGCATATTTAATTCTTCCATAAGCACTTCCATTTGTACCTTTTCTTGATTTCCATATTTCTCCACTTTATACAGACTTTCACAGAATACTGGAAATATTTCTAATACTTATACAGGATCTCTTGTTATCTTCCTTGTTCTAGGCTCCCTAAACTTCGTGACAACTCTTTCTAATTTTTGTTGCCTGAGTCATTGTGCTAAAAGTTTTTGTGCTCTAGAGTAATTATCAAAAAAACAGTTGCTTAATAACAATCTTTGTAAACTCATGCATATTATTGTGGTAATCCCTTATTTTCTTTTTAGCATTCAGCAGTTGCTTCTCTTCTTGTTCAGTGAGATTCCCCCTATTTTGCAATAGTTTAACATTTGTCAGTCCCTCTAAATAATTCTTGTTACTTCTTAACCATATCTCCCTTTCTTTTATTTCCACCCTATTTTAAAACTCCACTTTAGTTTTATCCAACTCCCTAGCTATACTTTCAGAATAAATTTCTGTCTTTTCTAATAGTGCCTGAATAATTCTACTATCCATTTCTTAAATTCCTCTCTTTTTAAGAGATAAGTGGGAGAGCGCCAGTGTCTCATTTTTATTCCATTACCCTCTGTTTTTATTTTAGTTATTATTGGTGCATGATCTGAAATAGTTATTGGGTGCGTATCAAGATCATCAATTAAATGCAAATGTTCCTGTGAAATGTTAAATCTGTCTAGCCAAATCCAATTTTTGTATTTTTGGGAATAATATGTAAATTCACTCTGAACTCTTAGTACTGAATTCACATCTTCCATGCCATATACTTTTGTAAATTTCTTCAAAAATCTTTTCTCCTTTGTTATATTTTCCCTTCTGGGACCTCAGACACATGTTCAGTGTTGGAAATCAAATTCCAGTCCCCACCTGCCGCTTGCCTCATGCATTCAAAACAGACGATAAAGTGGTGTATGATTTCAAGATATTTATTGTACATAAATGTCAGGAACTGTAATTAGAACTTGTATTTAAGGTAACTGATTCACTCATTACTTCAAACACACTCGCATGTGCATCTCCATTCATGAATGAATTCACTCTGGCTGACTGTACAAAATGGCACTGTTCTTGCACGTGCTCAGTATTCATATGCTCATGCTATCTAGCTACAGTGCCTGACTAGGAACAATACACTCATTGATCTACATCCTCCCTCTTTGATTTGTTCGACATGCAATAGGAGAACAAGACAATCTACACGCTAGATATAATTTCAGTATTAACAACAAATAAGAACTCAAGTCCAAGTTACTGTATATCTCAGAATAGGTCTGGAAATTCTACTCGATCTAGTTACATTAAAAACTTTGACTGGGCTTAGCAAAAGAGACAGTCTTTGGGGTATTCTTCTTAATAGGAACTTCGGGGATTGCATCAGGATTATTTGAGGTAAGTACACTGTCCTCTGAAATCTGAACAAGTGTACGGTCACTGTGAGAAATAGAATCTTTGACACAGGCAATCTGCTGTGTCACTGGTTCGGAGACAGGAAGTATATGTCTTTGGTTCCTTCTGAAATCCATTCCTCCTGATTGTACAATATAAGGTTCTTTACAAATATTTTTGATGATACTGACTTGATCATATCCTTTAGATATTTGCATTCCCACAACTTCTCCTTGTCTTAATGGTCTAAGAGGTTTTCTGGACTTGTCGTAGTACAACTTTTGTGACTGACGTTTTTTCAAAAGTTGAGTCTTGACCACTTTGTTGTTCTTTGCATTTGGAATCAAAAGTTGTTTACTGATTGGTAAGGTTATTCCTGTCTGTCTAGACATTAATCTCTGAGCAGGTGAACCAAGCAAGTTATCTCGGGGAATGTTTTTGAGATTGAGTACATTAAGAAAAACATCGGTACCATCTCTCCTGGATTTCTCTAACAAACATTTCACACTTTGAACTGTATGATCAGCTAATCCATTGGACTGTGGATACTCAGGGCTACCAGTAACATGGACAAAGTCCCAAGACTCACCAAATTTCTTGAACTGCTGATTTGTAAACTGTACCGTAAAAACTTGAAGAATTGTGTCAAAACAGCACTTGGCACTTTCATGCATGGTGCTTCTTTAAGAGTACACAGTTTTCCATGATGCTCTACATCTGTCAAAGTAATAAATATTTAATTTGATTAGATTTTTTTATAGAAAGAAAATGGGTGCCTTCCACTCATCTGTTATGGAAGAAATTGATTGTGTTGTGGAAGAATACCGTAAAGGGTACAGAACTGCTGACTTGGAAATGAGTTGCCATTATGTTTACCATTCAAAAGTCAGAGAACCAAAAATGTGTTAGCTGGAATGTGAGTGAGGTGACCAACACTTTGGAGGATATGACTCAAGTTGTGGAATTCGATGGAAATATCAGAAATTTACATGAAGGGCTCAAATTTATCAGTATTGATAATGAATACCTGCAAGGATAACAGCAGGACAAGAAATCTCTCAATCTATAAATGGTAGAGAGTCAGGAAAATCCTGCAAGAACAGTTACAAGACTTGAAACAATGATGACACATCATACAAGAATAGAGTACAAATCATGAAAGAAATTTAAAGCTGTGCTGAGAATTGGAGGAAAAAGAGAAAATTGTATTGATGAACTATACCAGATGTAAAGTGGCAAAATGGACTTTCAGTGATGCATCTGCAAAATGCCTGCCACTACTAGAAATAAAAACATTAGACAGATTAATCTCAGGCTAATGTTGACTGAGTTTTTTACTTGTTATGAAAAAAAGATGGCTGAAATTGTGGGCCACAGGTAAAAAACTGGTAGTGGCAGGCAGACTGATATTCAAAGAACAAAATTAATAAGAGGTGACTTTATGGAGCTTTTCACGATTTATGGGTGTGATGAAGGATAATAAAAGTAAGAGTTAAAATTTAAGTTGTCCTTCCTTTCAATATAAAAGGTATTTTGGAATGGGAAGGTGTTGTTCAGCATAGTGGAAGATGGAGCTGGAAAAAATTAAAGTGTTGACAGTGACATTGAAAATGGAACAAATGGAAAAGGACATCAATGAGCTGAGTTCATGGCTGAATTGATATGGTCAGAGAAATGGAGGATGAGTGGACTGTCTGAAAAAGTGATGCCCGGTAATAGATAATTAGACAGGCTGAGAAATGTGACATAAACTCGGGGTTTGAAGAGATGAAATATTGTATTTTGGTATTTAAGAAAGACTAGAAATTGAAGGAACAGTTGTTGCAGTATCTTAAAAACCTAGGTAAATAAGAACTCTTTCAACAGTTCTCTACCCTAAGCATAGGACTTGTTGTTTACTCCCTTTACTCTTTTTGTGAGGAGTTTCTGTGGTCTCTCAAGTTGCAAGTGCATAGTCAGGTACATGATGAAGGGCGCATTGTACTCAATGACTGGACTAATGAAAGCTGAGTAGAGAGGAACAATGACCTCACTGGGCCTGGATACCTTGTCCTTACTTATAAGGTGTGTAACGAATAATCATTTTCTCCCCACAGTAGTCATATGATGTTCAATGGTCAGTTTACTGCCAATGTGTGTTCCCAGATCTCTGACCACTGGGTCTACTTTTAGGGGTGTATTATCAATGTGGTGGCCACTCTGACTCAGGCAATGTTGTGGACTGATGCGCCAATGAGTTCCCATATGAAGGAGCAGCATATGATGCAGGATGCAGCTGAAGAGGACATGTTACAAGAAGATGTTCTGGCACTTTTGTAGAATGCCTGCAGGAAACAGAGTAAAGAATGTACCCTCAGTTTAGAAGAAAATGATTTAAGGAAATAATTGCTTGATTTAATAGGCATGGATAGACATATTAAGATCAATAAAATAAATAGATTACAGAAATAAATAACACCCAAAATGTTAGAAGTCTGATAAAAAAAGATAAATACAGTCATCATCAAGGCTATTAACAGAAATTCATGTGATATAACAAAAGGAAATAGGTTGTATTACTGTGCAGCTAAATTAATAACAGATAAAGTCTTTACACAAAAACACAGACCGATAAGGGAAAAGAAGAGAAGAAACAAAATGCTATCATGGAAGCATCGTACAGAGAAAACTGTAAAGCAATTAAGACAAGAAGAGTCACTGTTATAAGAAAATAGAAGATAAAACAGATCAACAAAAATACTTAGAAAGACAGACATGGTAAAAGCAACACATAGTATCAGAACAGGCCATCATACACTATTGCAAAGAATAAACTAAAGATAGAAAAACTTAGAAGATATGCTGAAAAAAGTTTTATAGAGAACTGGGAAGCAAAACAGAAGGAATAGAAACACCCCCCCCCCAAAAAAAAAAAAAAAAAGAAAGAAATCTTCACATTTTGGACAAATATTTGGAAACAGCAATAGCACTGAATGGATAGAAAAATAAAAAAAAATGGTAAGAGGTTCATGCAGGATATGAAATGGGATGAAGTAGCATCCATAGCAACTGAAACACAATTAAGAAAAGCTTTTAACTAAAATGCCCCAGGCCCAGATGCAGTACCTAACCTTTGGCTAAAAGTATTGACATCTTTACACAAAGATTTAGCTCTGAGTAAGAATTACTTATACATGCATCCTGAACAAATACCAATCTGGTTAACAACTGAAAAAAATGATACATCTCCTAATGAGTGAACCTGCAAGCCATCCTAAAAATTATAGACCAATAACTAGACTAAGTCTCATGGGAGGCTTCAATTACAATGTCATTGCTAAAATGAAATCTGCTTTAAATTACTTCCTTAGTCTGCACAACCTTGTGCAACCTTTACCCCTAGGCCCAATCACATATCTCAAAACACATCTGTTGTTTTTCTTCCCTTACAGCTGAGCATCAGCAGCCCCCATCTCATCTCCTTATTCACCAGGACGACTAGACCCACCTTAGTCTCCCCTAGGCTCAGCCTAATCCAAGTCTGGAACCAATGAAGAAATCAATGATGTTGGTACAACATCATGCTGCCTGCTGTGGAGTGTGTCCTAATTCCCATACCCTCGTGGCAACCTTGAAGGCTCAGTAATCAATCTCCAAGGGAGGTGTATTGTTGCTTCTGCACATATGCAACCTCCTGATTGAATATCTCACAGTCCATGCATCAGTAAGCTGGCTCTGTGCATATGCTGCATATTGCAGTGAGCCTTTAAGCTGACTCTTCCTCTCCCCAGAATGGTTGAGTCTGCATTGGCCTCTCACTCTCATCCTCCCCCTGTTAACCCTCCAGCACCCCTGGTGCTAACTGAGCATGAGTTATCTGGAGAGTAGTAAAGGCTTTATCCTTCTCTGCCATGGGGCTGATAAACCCACTTCTATTATTGACCTTATCTCCACAAATTTTCTGGAAAACCTTAGCCAATTGCAAATTCTTCCCCTTTACTTAGAAGCCACCGCTTCATACTCTACATTTGGTCATTTAAACCACAATCCCCTGCCCAGCCATTCGAACTAGAATTATATTTTATTCTTTCACAAATAATTTTCATCAGGAACTACAACTTCTTGACAGGTCTGCAGCATATTCTGGTTCAGATCCCACCTCATCCACCTTCACTTTCTATTACATACTCTGCCCACTTCAAGATAAAATATTTCCCTTAAGGATCAAAGTCACAACTCAAAACCTACAACTCTGCTTGGATTACACAACAACCTAGAAAATTAATTACAAATAGGGAAACTGTTTAGAAAACATGGAGATTAAATCTTAGATGTCATGTAGCATAAAATACCTATCAATTAGTAAGAGCACAAACTCGAATAAAACTAATGAAGCCAAAGTGACTTACCTGAAATCAGTTCAAATCCCAAAATTATTCTGAAAATCAATAAAGAATATCAATAATCCCCCAAATATTCTCAAATCTAAGCATCATTGTTCTCAACTTAACCCTGAACTTATTGTACAAAACATATCTTCCCCTCTACAGGCACTTCTTTTCTTTACCAAATTGTCCTAACCCCCAATGTGATACCCTTTCATGGTCTTCTCAATAAGCCCCCTTTCTTTTATAAATCTATTTCCTTCAATGCTTAGACTTAGATACCATGAAATTCACCTCAAGTACAAAGCCCAGGAGGTGAATCTTGGCATCCATCTTTACAACACATAATCAGTGTTACAATCAGCAAAAAACAATCATAACTCTTTGTGCCCATGGGAGGTGCATGCTTGCTTTTGCTTTGCTTATGGAGCTTTACCTGATCCATGTAATACCAGTTTCAGGAAAAAAAAAGTGTAAAAGAACAATTCATTATGACTGCTTTTTCCCTGCTTGTAAAATATGAACATGTCTCTTGTATAATTATGTATTTGTTAACATACTGCTGTTTGTATCACTTGATCAATTATTTTCTTATGTATTTTTGCTGCTTGTAAACATGTACTCATGTTTTAGCTTGTGTAACATTTACATATGTATGTAAACTATTGTATACATATTTGTACTTTATGTCTTATAGGTAGGTAGGTAAATAGTAGGCAATTAGTCTTCAGACTATTATATATGTAGGCAATAATCAGGCAGTGACTAAAGGTGAGAATCAAACCCTGTACCTTGTGTCTGTGAGGTAACATCTTAACCATTATGCCAACCCCAAACCCTTTGTACGTCATCCCTGGTGAAGCAGTAAGGTCTGTGTTTGCCTCTGGCCAAAGTTGTGACTGAAAAGTGTCCTTGGACTAGCTCACTTACTCAATCAACAAATGTAAATAAATACATCTTCTACTGCAACCACAGTTAATCCAATGATACATACAATATTGTCTCACTTTAGAATGCCAAGCCTCAAGAAAACCAATGATAGCTCATAGTTTAGCAGGTCACATTTACAGACATTGCAAAACATCTTGCTCTCAAGCAAAGGAAAATAACGTCAGTATGGCCACAGACTGGTGGTCTATTTCAATGTTTTATGGGCACATTTAATCATGAGAAATGCTCATACCAAAGGGATTTCCTGAAACCAGCAGCTGCAGATATTTCTTAGGGATCATAAATCACTGTACACTGCAATATACAGTCCCACAAGTTTAATTTTAAAGAGTGAGTTCAAGATAAAATGTTCACTCTGAAAGCTTTCCTGAAACTGACTGTGAAATGAAAAAACAAGACTGTCAAAATCAAAAGATGAAACAACAAATTGACAGGAAAAAAAATTCACTGAAGACACATTTCAGATTGTGATAGTTTGGTTGAAGTGGTTAAGGTATAATAAATACTTGTCAATGTTATGCAAACCCACCTTAGACTTAAAAATAAAAGGGTAAAATGGGGTCTGGATGCTACTGTGACCAGCTAGTGTTCATTTATAAAAAAAAAGGTGAAAATGCTTAAAGTGAAGCTAGATTTGTTGATTTACTGCATCTAACAAATGGTGTAGACAGAGAATGGGTTTATTTATTTTGGCTAAACATTGATTTACAGAGAGTGGGAGATTTACAGTGAAATTGACAAACAGTCCCATTACAGTAAGTACATTTTGTCAGTTTTGCTTGTAATGAAATTTACAGAGATTTCAGTTACACTATGCTTGGTACTTCCGTTTTGTATTTTTGGGGGGAACACAGAGTTGCTCCAAGTAGGAATTTATACCTTTCTCTGACAGACAGTGACTTTGGAATTGATAATAAAGAATTAGGATGTACAAAAGGCAAAGACCCCTGAATATGTATGGGGGCTCTCTCAGGTAAAAAAAAATGTGTCTTGTGCTTGATGCCCCATTTTCTATATTGTGGAAATTACTGGTTGTCAGTGTTGCATGGCCTGAAAGCTTTCTACAGTCAAATATGATATTTATCATAAGGCCTTTGATAAATGGGAGTTGAGACACACTTTCATTTTGAGTTCCTAACCATTCACACACACACATCATACATCCATTTATATTCAAAGCAGAGCTTTGTTGCCTAGTAATATTGCCTTTTTCAGATTTGTGGGATCTTAGTGAAAGAACTCTGTACATTATTAGAAGAAATGGGACCAAGTGTTATATATGATTTATGGATGAAAAAAGTAAGAACATTTAAAAATGTTATTTTTTCACCTGTCAGGTGTTTAGAACTGCTAGTTCACTATATTAGTCTGCAGCAACTTGTCCTGCCATTGCATATGTTGTACAAAGCATAAATAATGCAGGAGTTTCAATCACCTGCAGTATGTGTTACAATAATGCTCTGTTCTGTAGGGCTGTCATAAGGAGGTACTCTGCCACATCTGTATATCATCTTGTTGTAATGCTATCACTTAGGCTCAGTAGTTAAGATCTCTTCCTCTGAACGTCAGGGTCTGAGGTTCAGTCTTGATGTGTGGTCACTGCTGCTATGGAGTTTATGTATTTTTTCCTGTGTCTGCAAAGATTTTCTTCAGTTTATTTTACCCTCTTACAAAACATGCTGTTTGATATGGCTAGTCTAATGTGTTCATACATATATCCTTATACTTGAGACCATGGTTATGACTGGAAAGAGTCCAAGATAACCAGTTCACTTACCAGGTAAACAAATGAATAAAAAAAAAACTCAAATTGTGCTCACTGTTTATGTTGGCATATTGTTTCTTTACAGTGAGAATGACTGAAATGTGCCTTTAGAAATGTCCATGTAACTGGATAATAAAACATAAATTATTTTTGGGCTTCACTATCTACAAGCTCTGCTAATAAAGTTTGTTCACAAAACTTTGATTTTACTTCTCTGGACCTTTTCCTACATAATATTCATAAATTCTGTTATAAGGAATATCAGATCAGGATGATAAATAAAAAACAATGCATTTTGACTTTTATAATTATGTAACAAAAAAGGCGACTGTAAGTAGAAATAACAAAGAAAATGACTTTGCAATACTTAACTGTATGTTTTCCTGTGCTCTCTATTTATGTTATGTTAATTATGCTTCGTAACATTTATAAATGAATGTTCAGCATTGTAAAGATGTTCCTTTAAAGATTCTAAGAAATGCACTGTAGATGACTGTCTGTCTGAAGAGCAGGCATATTTTACATTAGCTGTATCTGTGTAAAAGTTTGTGTGGTAAAGCACGGACTGCTTCACATAGAAGGGTAGCTGTTTTTAATGTTTTATGTAACAAAGAATGTTCATCTTTAAATAATAATGATATTTCATATGCTGTTGAAGCTGTTAGCCGAGCATCTGTATTACAGATCAAACTCTCTAGCTTGGCAACCTGTGTCTCGAAGCTGCCAGGCTTACTGAGTTCTGCTTCAGCATGCAGTCAATGTCAGCAACTCCCAGCCCTGAGGCACATGGCTTGATTATCCTGCTGTTACTAGACATGACTCGGCTTCAAGGTGCTGTTCTGTCATGTTTTTTTGCTATGGAGTATCTTAGCAGAGTTAAAGAAAAACAGTCTGGTTTACTTATGATATCATGACCTTTGAAATAACAAACAACAGTGTGCCAAAATGTAGCAAGTGACTCATCAGACAGAGACAGCATAACTAGTACATAACACATCATGGCACACGCTACAGTAACATAACACCAGACAGCACAATGCAGTATACCATAAATACAGCTTAGTGCCACATTCGATTTTTCTAACTATAGATCAACACATAACTAAAGAATGCTGATCAACATATAACTAAAGAATGCTTCAAACATTGGATATGTATACCTCTAGCCAGCGTTAAAATTTATTTAATCCTGTGACATAGCAATACTACACTGGGTCTCTGCATGTCAGTCAGGACTTTGTACAGTTCATAGGTTCATAGGTAAGTACTAAGCTTGCTGCTCTTGCAGGCCATTTTAAGTCTAGACAACTTCCCTTTTCATACTTGAATTAACGTATCCCATTTGGTGTTATATTGGCCTTACCCAATAATTATATATTAATCCTAATGCAAATAACTGGGATCATGTCATAGATAATTTAAGGGAACACATGCATTTAGGAGCTGCCTCTGTCAATTAGTACTACGGGTGCAGTGTTGGGGTAAATATTTTGTTTTCTATCCGTAGGTCTAAGTTGCACTTGAATATGGACAAGGATGAACTTTGTTTTATGTGGATGGGAAGACTATTCCAGAGCAGCTCTATCCCCTGCAAGAAATACCTGTCCCTCCAAACTGTTCTGCTGATGTTGCAGAAGAGGTTTAGATCCATAAACTGAGTATTTCTGATGCCAACTGACTTGCTCATGTGCAGTAAATCCATCAGTAATGTGTCAGAGGATGACTTGTATGCTAGATACAAGTCATCTCTTAGCAGTCTGTAGGATACAGGGTATAATGACAGGGCTTTGAGTCAGTCGATATAGGACATGTTGTTTTGGCCTTGTATCCATTTACAAAGGTATCTCTGTGAGTGTTCCAGTTGTTACATGTATCTGGACAGATGCAAGCCAAAGGGGGCATTATATTTAATGACTGGGATAATGAGGGCTGAATAAAGGGTGACAGTGACATCCCTAGATCTAGACACAATCCCTTTGTTTATAAGCTGCACAATATAGAAGGACCTTCTTACAACAATGGACACATATTGGTCAAAAGGTAGGTCACTGTCCACATAGCTTCCCAAATACCGAACAACTGGTTCAACTGTTAGGGACATATTGTCAATGTGGTAGTTCCATGGGGTAGATGACTTCCCAAATGATAACAATAATGCATTTTTTGAAGGTTGGGTGTCGAGCTGGTACCTCAGCATTTCGTAAAAATCTACTGCCAATCATTAGCAGACCGGAGTTCCGCTTTGGCGACCCCTTACCGGGAAAAGCTGAAAGACAAACAACAAATCTTTACCAGCTTGCAGCTCCTCTATCCATCTGGTCTCTGCTTTCTCAGTGAAATTCTTGACATCACCACCCCTCAGACTGCTAAAGCACCATAAACTTAAAGAAATGTCCAGGAAACTCGGCTACATGTTTAGCCAGTATATTACTGGCTTTACATTTGCAGATATCACAAAGATGCTCTAAAATCTACTCTTTAAGGGTGCAGTTAGTCTTTCCTACATAAAAATGACAACATTTCTGGCCAATAGATAAATAAATCAAATCAGAACTTTTGCAATTAGCATACAACTTTGGCTGATATCTCTTCCCCGTTGTTGGATGTACAAAACATTTATTCTCAGATATAGAGCTGCAAGGACTACACATACAGCAGGGAAAAGTCCCTGTCCTCATAGATCTATTATATACAGATGGTTTCTTGCATCATGGGCCATAACAAAGCTGCTTGTTTAGAGACGGGGAATTCTTGAAGCAAAACAGAGGGAAATCACCAATTATCTGACCAATGATGTCATCTGCCCTTAAAACAGACCAATGCCTTCTAATCACATCACAGACCATATTGATGTCACTAGAATATGTAAATGCAACCCATGTTTATGTCTGTTCACTGATCGATTGATAGAATGTCTGGATTCACTTATAATTCTCTTAGAAAAATAGGGCTTAGCTCTTATTGTTCTAAGGTCAGATACTTCAGAGTGAAATCTCTCTATCTCACAAGCACTATATCTCCTGTCATTAAAATAGATGAAAGTCTATCCAGAGCACAACGGACTTCAGATTCTTTACTGTGCAGCCTAGAGGTTCTCCTAAACTGGCCTTTCATGACTTTCTTAAAGGAATGTACAGAATGCATGTTCGTTTTGTGAAGGATGTTATTACTCCAACATCCTTTCCTAAACAGTGTAGTGTTGTAGTTTCCATTCTCTTCCTTGTGGATACAAATATCTAAAAGATTAATCTCACAGCCTGAGCATTCAAAAGTAAACCTTAAGAAATTTGTAATCTCATTCAGGTAGCGAATAAACTCATCAAGAACCTCCCATGAGCCATCCCAGCACATAAAAATATTGTCCACAAAGTGCCTGTGGTACATGATGTAGGATGAAAAAACATCATTCCCCAAGATATTTTCTGTCTCCCAACTGGCCATCACCATGTTAGCATAGCTTTTAGCTCAAAGTACCACTACAGCCCTCCTCTGCTTCACAGACACAGTAAACCGTCTCAAAAATGAAGGCCTACAAGTGTCAACTCTTTTTTTGGATATGTCCAAAGCATTTGACACAGTCTCACACCAAATCCTGCTAAACAAACTAAATCAATATCATCTATTAAAGTCCACTCTTACCTGGTTCCAAAGCTACTTAACTGACAGGTACCAAGCTGTGAAATGGGAAAATTCTCTCTCTCCGCAGCTGCCCATAACTATAGGTGTCCCACAGGGTTCTATCTTAGGACCACTACTATTCACAGTCTTCAGAAATGACCTCCATACCTCCACACAGCATGCATCTATAATTCAGTATGCAGATGACACTACCTTAATCTGTGCTTCACAAAACATTCCCATCCTACTGCAGACAACTCAACTAGCATTCTCTGATGTTGAAAACTACCTTACCAAAGCCAAACTTATCCTTAATCCAAAGAAAACACAGCTTATGATTATAACCAGTTCTAACAAAAACACTAACAGTCAGTTCACTATCTACTCCACAAATGCTACTCCAATTGCTCCAGTAGCACAGGCTAAGCTATTGGGAATAACCATAGACTCCCACCTAAAATTTGATAGTCATCTCAACTTAACTATTAAAAAAGTACATGCCAAACTGGGGTCACTCTACCGTATCAAACCATTTCTTACCAACAACACAAGATCAGCCATTGCTCACTCCCAACTTCTATCCACCCTACTCTATGCATCTCCCATTCTGACTAATCTCAGCAAAACTGAACTAAGCAAAATAGAAGCCTGCTATAACAGAATTGCCCACTTTGCTGCAAATTGCTCATATAGAACTCATCACTGTACTGCTTTGAGACAGCTCCACTGGTTTGAACTGCCCAATCTTCTAACCTACAATCAGCTCTGCCTCTGTCATTCTATCTATTACCTCCCCAATAAGTGTCCTGCCCTCAAAAACCTAGTACAACATCACTCAGCCAAAAGGCCTCTTAGATCATCAAGCAAACTACTACTAGAAGTCACCAACAGCTACAATAGCTTTGGAGATGCAGTATATAGTAGTTCAGTGGCTAAAAAATGGAAGTCTGTCCCCACTAGCATTCAAAACACATCATCCAAAGCCTCCTTTAAAGACCTCATCAGGCAACATCTCAAGCAAAGTTGGCAGTGCCATGATTGCTCCCCAGGCTAGTGAAAGCGGATAACATATACATACTAAATCTAGAGCACTTGATAATAGTTTTCAATCTTACAAACACTGGCTAATCTACAATGTATGTACTGTACCTGTGTACTATGTATGTATTCTACCTATGTTCCAAATTTCAGCTGTACACCACAAATCTATTAATTACCTTTATTTTTAAAATTAATATTTTTTGTTTGTTCTCTCCACTGTAATTGTTTATGTGCAGCATACCACTGTAAAAACATGTCTTTTGTAATTTGTGTGCATACTGATCATGTCTAAATAACTAAATGTGTCTGTAATATTTCTTTGTGGAGCTTTTCTCCCCGGGCCTCTGCTGAAAAAGGGCCTTTTCGTCTCAGTCAGACATCCCCGGTTAACAAATGTAAAATAAAATAAATAAAATAAAAGTGCCTGACCTTTGAATATAAAGTTTTTTCTTCAAACACAAAAACAGTGAGCACCAACTGAAGCAAAAAAAAAAAAAAAACACAAAAGTTTGATGTGGTCATTATTATACTCATTTCTTCTGGTTAAAAATGATCTCACTGTCTCTATCCCAAGGTCAATCTCACTGTCTCTATCCCAAGGTCATTGGGGATGAACGTAAACAGAGACTGAACATCCATAGTAACCATCAAACAACTGGAGGCAGAAATATTTCCTTCTATACTGTCATATAAGTCAAATAAGAAATGTTGGGTATCTTTCAGTACATTCAGGTACTTATCCAGTATTGGTCTCAACTTCTTTTCAATAAAAATGGATAGTGGCTCAGTTAGCCACCCCCTTCTAGAGACTATCAGTCTCATCGGGGGCTTACTTAAGCTTTTGTGGACCTTAGGTAAACCATGTAAGATGGGAATAAGTGGTTCATCAACCAATGAAAATTAATATTTATCCCGAGTAAGTAACCAAGCCATAAGAAAATCAAAAAAGTCACAAAGTACAAACTGAAGCAGATAAACACAAAAGCCAGAAGAAGTAGCTGGACTGAACCCACTCAAAGTAATGCAGGCTGCAAATCACCACACAGTTGTAGAATGCAGAATCCACTTTATTAACTTCAGAACATAAAATTCCAAGGATGAGCGCTTTTGTCCAGAAAGATCTAGACTTCATCAGACAATTTACCCCACATAGCTACTGCCTTTTTATACAGTTCAAACAGGAAGTTCCACCCAGTTATGAACTAATCATTTATGTCATTAAAAGCACAATATTTACAGTCACTAAATTTAAAAAGCAGACAAAATATACAAACTGAAAAAGTTCATGGAACACACCACCCTAAAAAATATATATAAGCACTGCTTCATAAAATGACAATGTACAATAAATATTTAAATATGTTGAATATGTTAAAACAATAAATATGTGTAACTAAATACTAAAAAGTAGATATAGTAGAAAATGTTAAGAGAAATAAATACACATTAACATAATAAATACTGACCATGTGAATTATTTAAGCGATAACCCATGCCTGGGTGTAGGTAATGCTGGATTTACCCACGGTTGGTGTGGTTTGGTCACGAGGGTGAAGCCCAAAATGAGTTTAACATAGCGAGACAGCTTTAAAAAAAGCAACGGAGAAAGGAAGATCTCCGTTGCTTTTTTTTTTTAAAGATATCGCACTATGTTAAACTCGTTTAACATAGCGAGATAACAGCAACGGATCTCTTACGTTCTCCATTGCTGTCTAACACACAAAAAAAAAAGACTTATACTAATGGAAAAAGTCCAGGCGACCGGACCTTTTTCCATTAGTATAAGTCTGATTTACAATGGGCATGCTGACCAATCAGCGTGTACGTTTTGGAATATTAAGGAGGGGTCGTTGTATAATTAAAATGTTAAAATACATAACAAAGAAATATATATGTTTTATTTTTCCAAGGCCGTCAGTTTAAAATTGGGCTAATGGAAATATGCTCATTCAGGCCTGACCTAGATAGATAAAAAAGATATTTCTTCATTATGTCCTCCACGTGGTCGAGTGGCATTCAAAAGATATGCGTAAATGGGCGTGCCTTCATTAAAGGTTGGGCATCGGGCTGGCACCTCAGCACCATAAAAATTGACTGCCAGTCATTAGCGGACCGGAGTTCCACTGTGGTGACCCCTAACCAGGAAAAGCCGAAAGAAAAACAGCAAAAACATGTATTTTAACATTTTAAATAATTCACATGGTCAGTACTTATTATGTTAATGTGTATTTATTTCTCTTAACGTTTTCTACTATATTTAGTTTTTAGTATTTAATTACACATATTTATTGTTTTAACATATTCAACATATTTAAATATTTATTGTACATTGTCATTTTATGAAGCAGTGCTTATATATAGTGCGTTTTTTAGGATGGTGTGTTCCATGAACTTTTTCAGTTTGTATATTTTGTCTGCTTTTTAAATTCAGCGACTGTAAATATTGTGCTTTTAATGACATAAATGATTAGTTCATAACTGGGTGGAACTTCCTGTTTGAACTGTATATAAAGGAAGTAACTAAGTGGGGTAAATCGTCTGATGAAGTCTAGATCTTTCTGGACGAAAGCGCTCATCTTTGGATTTTTTGTCTGAAGTTAATAAAGTGGATTCTGCATTGTACAACTGTGTGGTGATTTGCAGCCTGCATTACTTTGAGTGGGTTCAGTCCAGCTACTTCTTCTGGCTTTTGTGTTTATCTGCTTCAGTTTGTGCTTTGTAACTTTTTTGAGTTTGGGATGGCCAATGAAGATAGCAGTGATTCATTGAGCCCACTTTCTACTCAGAACACAGATTTGGAGACTCTACAACAAACTGTACTTGCTTTGAGTTCAGTAGTACAGTCGCTGTCACTCAAAGTGGATTCCTTGTTGAACACGCCCTCTTATGATGTCATCATGCATCAGCAGGCCGCTGGTGGGGCTGTAATGGCTTCCACAAGCTTGCAGAACATTTTTAATTATGTTTCTCTTTCAAATAACTCTCAACGACCTTCTAATGGACATTTTTTGAATGTTTCTAATGGAGAGGACAGTATTAATGCATCTATACCTTGTGGACAATGCATTAATCAGTCTGTGAACATTACTTCGTCGGCAGGCACAGTTCCAGCATTAAAAGACTGCCTTGCAGAAACTTTTTCCTTTGGTAAAGCTGAGAGAATTACAATGAACACTGGTAACAATGATTTACCATCTCTTTTTTATCAGTTTGATTACAAACTTTCTAAAATTAAGTGACTTCAGCTTGACAATGCTTATTTTACAGAATGTATTAAGGACAATATAGTCCCAAAAGGTTAAAGAATGTGGTGCTACCCTAATGGGTTACAGTACAATTCAGAACTATTTAAAGAGCTAGTTGCTTTATTTGATAGACATGGTATAGAATATATGCGTTTTATAGTAGAATATAATGATGTTTTAATTAATGAATTATCTGCATCTGTTTCTGATATTGATAAAAAGCATTTGTGAATATTTGCATGATGAACAACACAAATTTGAGCATGTGAGAATTTTTAAGAGTATGGCGCATCTAATAAGTTCTATTAAACTTCGTAAAACTAAGAAACTGAATAGGGACAGAAATGACTATAGTAATTGCCTGGCATATCCCAGACTGCCCCCTTCCCAGGAATGGGGCAAAAAATATACTAATTCTAATGGGAATCCTGGCAACAGTAACAAAGTTATTGGTACTGATAATCCTTCAACTTGTAACGCTTGTCAGGATTTTTTAGACACGGAAGAGTTTCCCCCCCGAGACGCTCCGAGCATCTGAGGAACAAGGGTCCCCAGGGGAACAACAATTGGGATATGGCCCCGATGAACAGGAACAACCATTGGAACAGGGGAGGGATGGTCAACAGAGGGGGGAAGAGGTACCAGTTCTGGAACAACAGGATATAAATGTGACTTTAACTAACTTGTTGCATTCACCACCAAACAATTTAGGCGATGATATGGACCATTTACTCCCACCCCGCCACATAGTTACCAACACTTTAGGTGACTTTAATGTGTATAATTTTTCCAGCATTGCTGTTAATTCTGAACACTGTGATTTGTTTGCCAAAGGATTCCCCTTTGTACCCCAACAGCCGCTAGATGTTTCTAATACTCTTATGGATTTAAGAATGTATATACAAAAGCTGAATTTGAATATTCTTTTTAAAAATTCTGCACCTGGCTCCTTTGTCAAACCTTTAGCCATCTCAAGTACATATAACCCCCCACTTCATCCCATTGTCCAACTTTTTGATAAGATATGTGAGTTAGATGTACATAACTCTAAGCTTTCTAGTAGGAACTCTGACATGAATGAGGAAAAAGGTAATGGACAAAATAAAAATCTTTTCACAAACTATTAGAATTATGAAACCTGATAAAGGTGGATGTGTTGTCTTAATGGACTATGAGGATTATAACAAGAAAATCCTTTGTATTCTAGAAGAAAAAGCATATTTAAAATCATCCATTAATGAACTGAACACTTCTTACCAGCATATAAGGAATGAACTCCAAGATTTATTTCTAAAGGGTTCAGTTTCTATTGATGTGCTTAATTTTCTCTCTGTTCCCTACCCTAAAATATCAGTCATGTTTGGGTTACCAAAACTGCATAAAAATCTTAGCCAACCACCCATGCAACCCATTGTAGACTCCAAGGGGTCCATTACCCACCCCCTTGCAAGATATCTAGACAACAAGTTAAAAGAATACATATCGAGTGAGACACATATCTGCAAGGATTCATTGAGCTTCTTACAAGCTATAGGTGAGATACCTTTCAAGGACACCTTTGTTTTTATTACTATCGATATTAAGGACCTTTATTCAGTCATACCTCACACAATTGGTTTGGAGTGGTTTACAGATTTCTTATATGAAAAAGATATCTCACACTTCCAAGTCTTGGTCTTTTCACAACTGATGGAAATTGTCCTTAAAAACAACTTCATTTTGTTTAACAGAGAAATTTACTTACAACAAGAAGGGATGGCTATGGGGTCTGCATGTGGTGGTCTATATGCAAATATTGTAGTTAGGCAATGGGAGAAGAAATTTCTTTTTCCTTCATGTTATTTTGAACACATCAAATTTTACACCAGGTTTTTGGACGATATGTTTGTTCTGTGGGATTGACCTGTTGATGCTATTGATGATTTTATAAACTATATTGGAGCCACCACAGAATTTCTGAAGTTCACCTATACCAGAGACCTTGACAAAATTTCCTTTTTGGACATCTTACTGGAAAAATATTATGAAAATAAGATGTTTGTTTCAAAAATCTTTAGGAAAAGCATGTATTCAAACTCACTACTGCATTTTTCTAGCACACACCCAGTCAAACAAAAGAAAGCAACAGTTAAGGGGCAGTTTGTGCATGCAGCCCGTATGGTATCTGGTACTGATGAATGTTTAGATGAATGTGACAACTTGAAAAATATGTTTAAAAAAGAGGCTATTCTTGTAAGTTCGTTAGTGATATAATGATTGAGGTGGTTAACAAGAGAGAGCGTGGGTTTTATGTACCTTTACTTTCTTGTAGTATGACTGACAGTGGGCCTTTCACCAGTAATCAAGAAACTGACAATGTTGCAAGTAAGAATGATTATAAGACTTCTTTCATCACTGTATTCACTCAAGATAGTTACATACTAAGAAACATCTTAATAAAAAAATGGTCTATTTTGAGACATGATAAGAACATCAAACCACTAATAGGACCGCAACCTATTATGCTATATAGGAAAGGCAAGAATATGAAAAACATATTTGAGAGCAGTAACTCCTACTCAAACCACAGGTCAAGTTCTATGAACAAATGGGGGCAGATGTAATTATTGCAGTTACATAAAAGAAGGCAGTATTTTTGACATCAATAATATCGAAATCAGAATCAATCAGAAATATAATTGTAACTCGGAGAAAGTGATTTACTGTGCCACGTGTACCACCTGTTCTTGCTTTTACATAGGCAAGACTGAGAGAAAGTTGAAAAATCGCATATACGAACACCTATATGACATAAGGAATAAAAAAGAAACTAATTCTCTTAGCAAATATGTTTTGGAGTACAATGACCATAAGTAACAATTTTTTTTATAGATAATATCAGTACCAATATGAGGGGTAGTGAATGGTCACTATTACTTGAGAAAAGAGAATTATACTAGCAATTACATTTGAATTTTGGGAACTGGCTAGGCCTGAATGAGCATATTTCCATTAGCCCAATTTTAAACTAAAGACATTGGAAAGATAAAACATATATTTCTTCATTATGTATTTTAAAATTTTAAATAATTCACATGATCAGTATTTATTATGTTAATGTGTATTTATTTCTCTTAACATTTTCTGCTATATCTAGTTTTTAGTATTTCATTACACATATTTATTGCTTTAGCATTCATCATATTTAAATATTTATTGTACATTGTCATTTTATGAAGCAGTGCTTATATATAGTGTGTTTTTTAGGATGGTGTGTTCCATGTACTTTTTCAGTTTGTATATTTTGTCTGCTTTTTATATTCAGTGACTGTAAATATTGTGCTTTTAATGACATAATTGATTAGTTCATAACTAGGTGGGACTTCTTGTTTGAACTGTATAAAAAGGCAGTAGCTATGTGGGGTAAATTGTCTGATGAAGTCTAGATCGTTCTGGACGAAAGTGCTCATCCTTGGATTTTTATGTTCTGAAGTTAATAAAGTGGATACTGGATTCTACAACTGTGTGGTGATTTGCAGCCTGCATTACTTTGAGTGGGTTCAAGTCTAGCTATTTGTTCTGGCTTTTGTGTTTATCTACTTCTTAAGAAAATCATTTAGGCTATCTTTCACTGACCGTATCAAGAAATTGATTTCAAGTCTGCTGACTAAGGAATAAGTATCAATATTAGACAACGTCTACCATGTATATTTCAAATAATCATCTTTATCGAAAATGACCACACCTCTGCCTTTATCCACTGGCTGTATCCATATATTGTTGTTCCATAATTCAAATAGAGCTTCTGGCTCCTCCTTGGTCATGTTATAAAAATATTGGTGCTGTGAGTCATTCAAATATTTGTAAATGTTTGATTTGCACACCTTCAAAAATGCTTCACTGAGTGGATGAGGTGGAGAGACAGATGAACTAGGTTTCTTTGTATTAGTGCAGGGGTTCATAGGTTCATAGGTTCATAGGTTCATACTAGGCTATCTGCCCTGGGGCAATTATAAGCCTAGCCCGATTCTGTATGGCTTACGCCACCCCTTGATTTGAGTATACTGTGCCCTTTTTAAGGTTTAGTTTACTGTGCCTCTGTCTAATAGTGACACGGGAGTAATCCCTGGGACAAACCTACGATCCCCCATCCACCTATCGAGATTCTTCTTGAAGAGATTCAGTGAGGTGCTCTGCCTCACATGAACTGGAATTCTATTCCAGAGCGAAGGGAGCCTCTGGGTTATGAACCTGTCCCTCCAGCAAGTTCTATTTATTTCTGTGCTGAGGTTCAAGTCCCTCGAGCGTGTGGCTCTAAGGGATTTAGATTTACTGAGGTGGAGCATGTCCATTAATTCTGGATTTGACATAGCTTTTTATGTCAGGCATAGATCGCCTCAAAGTAGGCGGTATGCAACTGAGTAGAGCTGGAGTTTTTTTAACTGAGCAGCATATGGCATCTGTTTGAGACCCTTGATCCTCTTGGTGAGATACTTTTGGGGTCTTTCTAATTGCTGCAGGTGTCAGGTAAGGTACATCCCAAAAGGGGCATTGTATTCTATGATGGGCCTGATGAGGGATGAATAAAGGGGCACGATTACGTCTCTTGATCTAGATGTGAAACCCTTCGTGATGAGGTGGGCTATGTAGAAGGTCTTTCTAACCACTTTGGCAATGTGGTTTTCAAAGGAGAGGTTGCTATCAACTTGGGTCCCCAGGTCCCTAATAACTTTCTCTGTACTTAATGGGTTTCCACCTATGTGGTAATTTGTGGGCACGTTGTTTTTGCCAAAGGGTATGACTATACATTTTTTGGCATTTGGCTTTAAACCATGGCGCTGGCACCAGTTATCTGTCTCTGTGAGACCTTTTTGAAGGATGTTTGTGTCAGCTGGAGGGTCGATTATGGCGCCCAGTTTGCAGTCGTCTGCAAACTTGGTGAGCCATAGTCCTCCCACTTTTGCCTGTACCTCGGAAAAGTATATACCGAACAAGAGTGGTCCCAGGACAGAACCCTGTGGGACGCCACTTGTGACTGGTTTCGAGTCTGACATGGCTCCAGCAACTCTCACTCTGTGGGTTCTGTCTTTGAGCCAGTTTGTGACCCATCTTGTGACATAGGGGTTTATATTTAAGCTGGCTAACTTATCTATGATGCCCGAGTGGGGTATTGTTTCAAATGCCTTTGCAAGGTCCAGATAGGCTGTGTGGACTACTTTCCCATCATCTATGGCTTTGGTGACTGTTTTGAAGAAGTCAACTAGGTTCAAAAGGCAGGATCTGCCCTTGACAAAGCCGAACTGGGTAGGATATAGTGTCTGTAGGTCCCCAATGTCTTTGTTTATAAGCTCCATGATGATCCTCTCCATAGCCTTGCAGACTAAGCTAGTCAGGCTTATGGGGCGATAGTTTCCAGGGTTCGTAGAGGCTCCACCTTTGTGGAGTGGGACTACTGTTGCTGTACGCCATTCTGTGGGCACATATCCTGTAGTGAGGCTGAGATTGTATAGCTGTTTTATTTGAGGGATTAGTTCCTCTTGGAGTTCATGTAGGATGCAACCTGGGACGCCATCTGGTCCCATGGAAGCAGTGTTTTTTGCTTTGGAGAGGGCAGCCTTCTCCTGAGCATCAGAGATGTTTGGGAGGCAGCCCTCTGCCGGGATAGATACTTGCTCTTTTGGGGGGTGTTTGCACTGAACCTGTCTGCCAGGATATTGGCGATGACTGTGGGTTCAGTGTATTTTTGTCATTTAGAATCAACCCAGAACAAGTCTGGGAGTTGCATCCCAGGTTCCTAACATAACTGAAAAAGCCTTATGATTGTCTTTGGTGTCCTGTGCAATTTTTATCTCGAAGTTGGCCTTGGAGGATTTTATGAGGGATCGTAATTTTTTGCTAGTACTGATCAGAGATGCCTTCCCTACTAGGGATTTTGCTCTATTATGTAGTAGCTTCCTCCTTCTGTTGTACAGTTTATTTATGGCAGGGGTCCACCAGACTGGACGCCTGCCTTTGGATGATTGGGTCTTGGTTTTGTTTGGGATAGCATGATCCATGCATTCCTGGAGATGTCCGTAGAATGCTTATATAGGATTCTGCAGTTTGGGCGTAGTTTCCACTGGCACTAGGGCCTTGAAGGATTCCACTTCAGTTTTGAGAAGTGAGAAGTTCGCTTTTGAGAAGTTTTTCACTGTGGTTTTCTGGGCTGGGGTGGGGTCGGGATGTGGACATCCAGTGAAATTAATTTATGGTCTGATCTTACCAATGAGGGATATACTTCTGGTGTGGAGCATAGAGTCCCCATGTTGGTAATGATCAGGTCTAGTATGTTGTCCCCTCTTGTGGGAGTGGTGACTAGTTGTTCCATAGCATTTGAGTTTATAATTTCCAGGAACCTTTGGGCTAAGGTGCTGGGGCTTGAGTCGTGCTCCCAGTCAATGTTTGGGTAGTTGAAGTCGCCCAATATAATGGTGTTTGGAGAGATCTTCATGTTCTCCAATGTTTTCAGGAAAGCTGAGTGGGATTCCTGACTTTGAGAGGGTGGTCTGTAGGATGCTATAAACTGAAAAGCAGTCTTGCCCACTGTTAGTTGCACATGGATGGTCTCTGATACTTCGTGCAATGCCACAAACCTGGAGGTGTGGCTATCCTTGATAAATATGGAAACTCCCCCTCCTTTTGTGGTTCGGTCTGGGTTTTGGGGCCGAAAAGCATGATATGAGGTATAGCCTGGTAGTGCTGGGGTGCTCTCTGGAGCCTTGAACCAGGTTTCTGTCACTGCACAGATATCAATGTTCTCCATACTGAGGAGAGCTTCGAGTGCATGCATCTTGAGGTTAAGACTTCTGGTGTTAAGCAGCATTACCCTTAGTTTCTTGTTCCTTGTGCTGTCTATGGGGTGGGTTTGACTTTGAGCCTTGCCTAAAAGGCACTATGGGGGTGGCAAGAGCCTTTGCCAATATCTGAAAGCCCAGTGGTGACAGGTGCAAGCCGTCCCTAGCGAAGCAACGTGGCTTGTCAAGCATGTCATCCCAGGCTGACAGACACTGGATCCCCTTTGAATGACACCAACATTTTAGCCAATTGTTAAAATCGATCATTTTGTATTTGTACTGTGGCATCATTCTAGGTGAGGGTAAGATGCTGCTCAAGGTCAGGGTCATACCAGCCTGGGCTACATGATCAGAGAGCTCCTCTGTGTCTCTTTTCATGTAGTCCAGGGAGGTACGTCTCAGGTCATTCACACCAGCATGTACAATGACCGAGTCATATTTGTATTTGCAACCTGTGGCTCTGGAGCCGCATGCACCTCTTCCACCCCTCTGCAGTGGCTCCCTGTAGCTTTGAAAAATAATGACCACTCTGCCATCCAATACACACTCACACACACACATACACACACACACACACACACACACACACACACACACACACACACACACACACACACACACACACACACACACACACACACACACACACTCTCTGAGAGCGATCGAATGATGGATTTTAAATATTATTCTCATGAACTTAGAAACCTGCTAGAATAACTGAGTGCGATCGAGCAATTCCTTGGAATAATCAGCATCTCCAGAAGGTTTCCGTACCTCTCCACTATACCTCTGAAACTCTTATCACAAGAAATCTAGACAGAGACACAAATAAAGGGAGAACAAAGGAAGAAAAATAGAGACAGATTTTAAATATTGCACCTATAAACTTAGAAACTTGCTCGAATAACACTATTTCTGTTAACATGTATTTTACACACACACAAGCGACTCCCCCCCCCACACACACACATACACACAGTTACTTGTCAACTGTACAGATTTATGTGGAATGTCCTGATTTTTGCCTCATATTTTTGGTCTGTTTCTCATAAAATTGAAGTTTTCTGGCAAATCACTTGCAAATTATTTTGGGCTGAAGTCAGAAAATGTAGACAGACATTTGAGTTTCAGACTTCATACCCTTCAGAAAATTCATGCTAATGCAAAACCTGTTCTATTAACGTTCTAATTTCGTAAGAGCAATATTTAAAAAGTGTTCTTATTTTTGGGCCTTTGTCTCCCCATTATTTATGACTTTGTCAAGATTTCTTGCTGTAAGAGGATGAAAGGTTAGACACACACACACACACACACACACACACACACACACACACACACACACACACACACACACACACACACACACTGACAATGATCGAGCAATCCTAATAAAAATCCAGCAAAGGAACAAAAACAGGGACAGATTTTAAATATTGCTCTTATAAACTCAAATTTTTTATATACAAAATAATAACTATATATAAAACTTAATACACTGTGTTATCTTCATTTTATGGGTCAAATATGTTTTGTGGCTCCAGATGAATTTTATTTGGTAGGAGAAGGGCCAAAATGGCTCTTTTGATAGTGAAGGTTGCAGACCCCTGTACTAGTGACATCGTGCTGGACCTTAGACTGTTCACTGGAAATGTCTTATTGAAAACCCTTTTTCATACCCAGTCTGCACCATTAGAGCTTAGGAAACCTAGTACATATGTCCCATGGTTCCTTTAAGACCTTTACTGAAAGCCAGGAGATTAGTTTATTGACTAATTGGATTTTATCATGTGATTTGTTGATTTTAGTACTTAAGTATTTCTGCTTTAGTGTTTTGTATTGTATTGGTCTGATGAAGCGCTTGTTGGCTTGAAAGCACTTAACAAATGTTTAATTTTATGTTTTTAGCTGTGTTTAGATGATTTTTTATTACTTTTTCTTATGTGCATTTTTGTTGATCTGACTTTAGGCTGCATCTGGTGCTTTTTATGTTCTCTTTATACTATGAAGATCTCCTCCACAACAAATATAAAATAAAGTGTCCAATACAAAAATTTTTTTTTTAAAGATGTACATGTCAAGGAATGTTTAATGAAGACATTGTTCATATCTTTACTTTTATTGCTAACATATGCTCATAAATCGTCTGTGAAAGCATTCTATTTGTCTTCCCAACATAGAACGCTTTGCAACTATTAGAATAAGCTAAATAAACAACATGTTAAGACTTATAGGAAAATTTGTTTTTGCCAATAATGAATCTGTCAATATGTCAAGGACCAGTACCTTGGCTAGTTGATAAATATCTACATTGTTTCCAGGATGGATCATTTCCAATGATACCTTGGGTGGAAGTGATCTCTGGTTTTATAGTTTCATAGGTTGGTACTAGGCTATCGGCCCTAGGGCCTATATAAGCCTAGCCATAACAATTCCCTGGATATTTCTTCCCACAATATTTACTTCCCTGGACCCCTGTCTAGCAGGGTGACTGACATGATCCCCGGGGTGAATTTCCTATCGCCCATCTAATCATCAAGGTTCCTTTTGAAGAGGGCCAAGGAGGTGCTCTTCTTGACATGTATGGGCAGTCTATTCCAAAGTATGGGTAGTCTCTGGGTCAGGAACTTATCCTTCCAGCATGTTTTGTTCATTGTGATGACAAGGTTTAGATCCCTGGAGCGCGTGTCTCTGAGGGATTGGGATTTCTTTAAGTGGAGCATGTCCAACAGCTCAGGGTTTGACATGGCCTTGTATGTTAAGCAGAGATCGCCTCTGAGTAGACGATATGTCACAGAGTACAGCTGGAGTTTTTTTAGATGGTCAGTGTAGGGCATCTGCTTTAGACCTGTGATTCTTTTAGTGAAGTATTTCTGCGGCCTTTCCAGCTGTTGCAGATGTCTTGAGAGGTACATACCAAATGGGGTGTTGTACTCTATAATGGGTCTAATGAGGGATGAGTACAGTGGGACAGTGACCTCCTTTTTTTCTGATTGAAAAGCCCTTAGTGATGAGGTGTGCCACATAGAAGAATTTCCTGACTGTTGTGGCAATGTGGTTTTTTCGAAGGATATTGCTTTATGGCCAGACCTAACAAGTGATGAAGATAATCCAAGGGATGGTGGAAGATGCTCCCATATTAGTAAGGACAAGATCCAAGATGTTGTTTCCCCAGTGGGTACTCTGACTAATTGTTCCAGGGCATTTGTATTGACAAAGTCCAGGAATCTCTGTGGTTATGCTTAGATCACCTAGAAAAATTGTACTGGGGTTAATACTGAGTCATTCTAGTTCCTTTAGATAGGCATTGCGGCTTTCTTGTAACATAGATGGAGTTCTATAGTTAGCTAATATATGGTACAGGACATTTCTAATGGTTATTTGGACTTGAAGAAGCTCTAGTGCATCATCAAGCTGCTTTACCAACTCTTTATGTGAGTCTCTTCTGAATGTAGACTGAGATACCTCTTCCTATTTCCCCTTCTGTGCAGTAACTGGTCTAAACGTATTGAAAGCATTATAGCCCTGCACAGCCGGTGTGCTCTCTGCTATTCTAAACCATGTCTCAGTCACTACACAGATATCAATGTCATCCAGGGTGAGAAGGGTTCGACAGAGCAGAACTTCTTGTTTAGGCTTCCAACATTGATCAGCATAACTTTTATATTTCTGAGTATCTGTGTATTAACTGGAAAAATTATATATTCTTGAGAGGTATCAGTTTGTTACTATGATGACCATTGTTTAAATAACTTCACTTGGTGAAATTATACATTCCTTGAAAGCTTGCTACCAGCAAGTTTTGATTTTGCTCTGTGAACAGTAACTCAGAGTTGATAATAATAAGGCTTGTGTTGTTGGGGAGGCAACACTTCCTGTCCAAGGGTTAGGGGCTTGATTCCAGACAAAAATGCAATTTCAAAGAAATTAACCAATTCCCTTGCTTCTGACTGACTCAGTTTTTGATAAAATAGATTTCAATGGATTGTTGTTGATCACTGTGGTGATGAAATGCTCACTTTTCATAGAGAGTTTGCAGGTGCCTGCCAAATGTTATAGCAGAAAGATATAGGACTGAATAAAAGAGAGAGAGAGAGAGAGAGAAAGGGACAGACCCTAATTGAGAGATGGAGAAATCAGAAAGTGACAAAAATGAAAAAAAAAAAAAGATTAGCAAAATTAAAAGAAAAGAAAAGAAAACAAAATATACAGATGTTAAGAACTATCTGAATTTATTTAGGTCAGTAAACTAAATTAGCATTTCCCAATATATTTTAAAACATGGAGAAGTCAGAAGCTGGAAAGGTGGGGAAGAAATGTAATGTGCTTCCTTGTCCTTAGACAGAAGAATACCAGCATATCAAAAGGTGACAAGTAGAATACAGAATATTAAAATGCAAAAAAATATGCAAGTAGATAGCTAGATAGATAGACAAACAGATAAATAAACAGCTAAAATAAGCTTTTTCACAAGAACGAGTCCATTGTTTATCCTTTGGGGTGTTTTGCACATTACATCTGTCCACCAAAAAGACCTCAACAAACTAAACAAGAACTCCTCTCATCACTGTTTTCCCTTTTGGCATTTTGTATGGCAACATTTGATATACTTTCATTCTTAATTGATCCCCTCAAGATAATTTACTGTCGTGATCCACATATACTTCCTGAATATATGATTTTCTGCAGACTGTAACTATAACAAAGTTCTCATTATTGAACAACACAGTTATATCACATATGATTGTATTTAATGGCATTTTAGTAAACAGAAGGACAGAACCTGGCTTCTTACATCCTGGGTTGCTGTCTGAAGGCTAGAATGTTGAAAATGGATCAAATATGATTTTATCAAAGACCAAATCAGCTGCAATAAAATGTAATCAGCGGTGCATTCCAAAGTCTGACTTATTTGTGATATTGTGATGTCTCATGGTGCAAAAATTTTTAACCTCATATCAAAGTGGTGAAAAATGACACTTTAGTGGTGTGAAGATGTGACAGCTTTCTAGGCAGAGGCTTCACCCATGGCTGAGCTCCTCAAGGCAGATGTAATAATTAAATCTGCTGACAGTAACTCCTTGAAATCTAGCTTCTCCAGTGACGCGAACTGTGATAACGTGAGTGGACAGTGAAGGAAATTGAAGCAGTTGATTTCTGTGCTGATTAGGAAATAACATGAACAGCTTTTGCTCTTTTGAATTATGCAAAGGCCTAACTGATCACAAATTTATATGGAATGTTCATTATTGAGAATTCTGAGAAGAGAATTTGGAATCTATTTTAAAAAAGGCTCAGTGAGATCAGCTGCATGACTGTGTGTTGTGTTTGATATACAATGAAACCTACAATAATATTCAAAAACGGCCATGATGACTGCACAGTGCATTCAGTGTGCCCACTGTGAATCAAACATTATTTACAGAAAGAAGTCTACTTACTTGGTCTATTAAAAATAAAAGCTACAGCTGCTATTTCCCCCTTCCAGCAATGGAAGAAAAGAAATGGAACTACCAACAGTGTGGAAGATTGTCTTCCACCTTTCTTCTTTAGCATCTCAGGGAGAAGAGAAGAAAGATGGAGTTGAATAAGAATGATACTGTCTCAAAGCAGCATGTATGAAAACTCTAGAACAGGTATGGAAATAAGGTGAATAAGGAAACTGTTGTTGGAATGTTGAAGTCCAAGAAGTTTTCAAAAGAAAGAAGATCTGATTTAGCCAGTCTTGGAATATTTTTTTTAATGTCCTGGAAACATTGGTAGAATTAAAGCAGGCTTTATACAAGAACCCAGTGACTTAAGTATCAAAAGTGTTCTGATTCACAGACGGGTTCCAATTGAGAATGATTGTGCATCAGGGTTCAGGTGCTGAGCTCATTGCTGTTCATATTGGTGAAAGACTAAATTAGTAACCAGGTCAAAGGGATGAGATCAACAAAGATGCTGTATGCAAATGATGAGGATTTGCAAGCAGATTCTGAAAAAGAACTTCAGCAAGTGATAAAGGAATGGATTGCAAAATGGAAGGCACATGGGGTGAAGCTGAATACAGACAAGTCAATTGTCATGGCAGCAAATGGGGAAATCATAAGAAGTTGAAAACTGAGATAGAAGGGTAAATGGGGGAACAGGTTAATAGTTTCAAGGATCTGCAAGAGGTGGTTGAGGAGAAAGGAAATCTGCATGAAGAGATCAAAGCTAGAATCAGAGAGTTTGCAGCCAACTGGTAAAGAGTGTCATGGACAGTATGTGACAAAAAATGTCAAAGAAACTGAAAAGTAAGGTGTGCAGAACAAATCTTCTATATGGTACAGAAACAATGGCAGTGAAGGCAGAGCAAGTGAGGAAGCCAGAAGTGATGGTGATGAAGTGCCTGAGATGGGTGGCAGGATGCACACTATGGGACAAATGAAGAAATGATAAGCAGAAGCTAAAGCAGCTCAAGTTGCAGAAAAAGGTCAAACAGTGCATATGGTGGCTCAAACACATGTATAAGAAAGCAGAAGATGATTTGGTGAAGAAGATTTGGGAGACATCAATATATACATTGTTATGGAGACCTGGTTCAAGACCACTGAGAGCACCCTATCAGTGCAGGGTTTCAATGCCTACCACATGTTCAGGCCTACTAAACTAGATGAAGGTACTAAAGGAGGTGGTGAATTCATATTTAAATAAAAAAATCACTTCACCTTCAGGCTAGTTAGACAAAATTATCTGGAACTCCTTCACATCCAAATTAACATTAACATGACCCCTTATTACATCATGCCTAACTACAGGACACCCTCTATGTCCACCTCAGCCCATAACACCTACTTAACTAGTATGGAGTCACTATACATTCAACCAGACAACTTTCTCTTAGGGGACTTCAACTGCCCCTCCATCAACTGAGAAATGTATACATTATCTAATATGTATACCCATGGATTTCTGAGCTTTATCAGTATAAACACACTGGTTCAATTAGTTCAAATCCTAACCATGGTCAATAAAATCCTGGACTTGGTCCTAACCAATATGGTATAACAATCGTGTCTCCATGGAGATAATCTGATAAACAGAAATTGGCTAGGAGATAGTGTTCTCTGAAAGCATTCTATGGTTTTTCCAGGAGGGAGAGCTATAAAGATAGGACAAAACCAGACAGCGCTTTGTAGAAGCACAGGCTGCACCATGCCTCTTAGCATGGATAACCTTTCTTTTAGGTTAACTGAAGTCTATGAGTGTGGATTACAGTTTGGGACATGTACTCCTATTAGGAGGGTAAAACTTCAATATTTGAAGATGTACATAGTTTTTTGTGTTATCATTAAATTGATAAGATTTGAGGGGGTATTGGGGTGTGTTTTTTTTTTTTGAGGGCTTTCAATAAAACAAAAAGTTTTGTAAGATATGACATAGGCTCAAATGGATATGACAAGAAACAACTGTATAAAAGTTCAACCTGCCAAACAGTGTATGCATGTAACACAAAAGCTGGAACTAGACATTTAACAAAAAAGCTGTTATACATAAAAGGTGGGAATGATAACTTTTTGATACAATGATGCTTTCTGTAATGTCTTTAAATGTCAGTGGTCTCACATATAAATACAAAAAAGAAAGAGTATATTAAAATATAGAATACCAATAGCAATACTGTAGGAGACACACTTGGAAAGAACTGAACATGTGAATTTGAAAAAGAAAGGTTTTCAGGATGGTTATTCAGTGGAATACCTGGGACAAAGGAAAAGATGAGTACTTATATTAACTGCAAGAGGTGCTCCAATAGTGAGAGAGAACGATAAAAAAGATAATAATGGTAGATTTGTAGTGCTAAGGGGCTACTGGCAAGGGAGGAGGATTACACTGTCATGTACTTATATTCTACCTAAAACTGTTATAATGGAACTTAAGAAAATTCTGGAGAAATAATCAGCTTTCAGCAAGGAATACTACTTATAGGTGGGGACTGGAATTTGATTTGCAGCAGGGAAGATATGTCTGGGGGCCCAGAAGGGAACGTATAACAAAAGAGTGTAGACTTTTGATGAAATTTATGAAAATATTTGGTATGGAAGATGTGAATTCAGTAATAGGAGTTTGGAGTGAATTTACATATTATTCCCCAAGGTACAAAAACTGGGCTTGGCTAGACAGAATTTACATTTCATAGGAACATGTGCATTTAATTGAAGGTCTTGATACATACCCAATAACTATTTCAGATCATGCACCAATAATAACTAAAATAAAAACACAGGGTAATGAAATAAAAATGAGACACTGGTGCTTTCCCACTTATCTATTGAAAAGAGAGGAATTTAAGGGATGGGTAGTGGAAATTAACCAGGAGCTATTAGAGAAGATAGAAATTACTTCTGAAAATATAGTTAGGGAGTGGGATAAAATTAAAGTGGAGTGTAAAAATAGGGTGCAAATAAAAGAAAAGGAGATATGGTTAAGAAGTAACAAGAATTATTTAGAGGGAGTGACAAATGTTAAATAATTGCAGAATAGGGGAATCTAAGAGAAAAAGAAGAGGAGCAACTGCAGAATGCTAAACAGAAATAAGTGATTACCTCAATAATATGCACGTGTTAAGCCACTGCTTTTGATAATAAATGCAGAGCACAAAATATTTTAGCACAACAACTCAGGTAACAGAAAGTAGAAAGGGCTATTGCCAAGCTTAGGGAGCTCATAACAAGGAAGATAACAAGCGATCCTGTAGAGGTATTACAAATATTTTGGAAATTCTATGAAAGTCTGTATAAAGCAGAAAAATGTGGAAGTCAAGAAAAGGTACAAATGGAAATTTTATGGAAGAATTAAATATGCTAAGGTTAGAGGTAGATGTGGCTCAAATACTAACAGATAGGACAGGAAAAGATGAGATAAAAATGGTGAAGTATAATTAATCTACAGGAAAGTCCCTAAGAATAGATGGTATTTCTATGGAAGTTTGGAAGCTAGGAGGGAAAAAAAACAGATAAATATGTGGAAGGTTTTGTTTACAAATATTTTAAGAGGAGGAGAAGTACCAACATCCAAGAAAGAAGTGGTGGTAGCTGTAATACCTAAAGAGTGTAAAGATCCATCACACCCACCTTCATGCAGGCTCATTTCAATACTAAACCACTAGTATAAAATGTTTATGGGTATAATGGCTAAAAGAATGGCAAAAGTGATGCCAAAATGTGATTTTGTGGCGGGGAGACAAACATTTGACAACATTAACTAAAAATTATTGATCCTTAGGGAAAAAAATGTAAGAAAATACCACTGTTGTTTGGTGGGTCTTGATGAAGAGAAAGCATTTCAGAGTAAGCTGGGACTTTATGATTAAGAGGATATATGAGGGATCCATTGTGAAAATGAAAGTGGGTGGGTTCCTGTCTGATAATTTCTACTTGGGCAGAGGAACCAGGCCCCTTTGTTATTTGTATTATATTTAGAACCACTGGCAAAGAAAATAAGGGACTCAGAAATTCAAGGATATAATTGGTATGGTAGTTAAGAAACGCTGACTCTATTTGCAGATGGTGTTATTTTATACCTCATAAAACCAGAAAAGGACATTACAGTTCTGTGGAACATTTTGAGTTAGTTTCAAATCTTTTCAGGATATAAAATTAATGAAGCTAAAACAAAGGCAATAGTGGTAAATTATGTACCCAAACATGAATGGGTTCAGCAATATCCACATTTATGGGGACATGATCAAATTAAGTATTTATGAGCATGGATTAAAAATGATTCTGGTGTGGCAGCTAAGGATTTGTCTGAAGAGACTAAACCAAAGATAATACAAAACTGGAGAAATTGGAATCTCTGTTATATGGATATGGATAGTAAGATACAAGCAGTTAAAGCATTTTTAGTTGCTTTAGTCTTATATACTGGTCAGGTATATTTTTATTAACCAGAGGAGAAGTTGTGGATAACAATTAATAAAGAGCTGACGGATTTTATCTTGGAGTGGAAGACAGCAAGAGTCAATTGGGATAAGCTGATTCTTTCAATAGAGCAAGGTGGATTGGGATTACCCAAATTGAAGGGGTATTTCAGAGCTATACAGTTAAGGATCCTATATATATAGCACAGGTAGAAACTTATGAATCAAAGTGGAAAGGGATGATGATGAAATGTTGGGAAGCTCAAGAAGCAAATAGAGACTGGGATTTTAGATGCAGACCTTTAAGGAGAATAACAATAATCATACAGAATATTATATTTATAAAATAGCAGAAAGCATTCTAAGAACTAAGCCAACATGGGAATGGAGAGATGAGATTCTGCCAATACGGATAACTGCAATTAGGGATACAGACAATATGTAAAAGGGGGCTGGAATTTATTGGAGAAAACTGACAAAGGAACCAAGGTATTGGGAGCAAATAACTACAGAGGGAAAGGTAGTCGAATGGGAAGATGTCAAGAATTTATTTAGACTGCTGTTTAGAGATTGCCTTCCATATCAAGGATTGATATCAGAGTATAGGCATACAGAAAGAAATAGGGGGTGCTAAATGAAAGACCAGCACTGGTAGAGTTTTTAGTAGAATCTAGAATAGAAACTGCAGTTAAAAAAAGAATAATTAGTAGAGCGTATACATATTGCATGATAACTATAAGAATCAATCAGATGAGGTTAGAAAGGATTGGGAAGAGAGACTGGATAAGCAATTCACAAAGAAACAATGGGGGTATATATGTATGTCTCCCAAATAGGCAACAAAATCAAGAGGATTTAGGATTTGTACTTGGAAATGATTACATATTTTTATACCTGAGGTAGACTGCAGAGAATATTTCCTCAGGTAGACAGCAAATGTTGGAGGTGTGATGGGGAAGAAAGAAGTAATTGGGAATATATCTAATGGGAGTGTAATGAGTTGTCAGACATTAAAGATTCTCTGCAGACTACTCTGTCAGAGATACTGGGTGAGCAAGTTAGTGTGATTAGGGAAATGATTTTTCTGAGCTATGATACAGAATTGGAATTTCCTAGACATAGTAAGGCCATGCTGCCAAAAAGCAATTACTAGAAAATGGAAATCAAAGTCTAAACCAACTGTGCTAGAAGTAGTGAATGTAGTAATAGAAATAAAACAACTGGAACTGGGATCTTTAGAAAAGTGTAAGAGCAAATTTCATAAGACAAAGTGGGAATTGAAGGAACAATACATACAGGGGTGGAATGATATTTAAAAGAAGGTGGGATTTGAATGAGCTGTGTAATGTTTGACTGACAATGATTGGGTAGATTATTAGTGATGTATAATGTCTGCAGCTAAAATTATGTCGATATGGTTCGTGATGTAAAATAGTTGGAACTAGGATTATATACATGACCAACTACGTAAAAAAGTATCCAACTGAAAAACCAAATGCAGAACAAAGGCTCTGGATCCAGGACCAGTCAAACAAACAGATATACGTGTAAAAATGAATTTTATTTTTGCCAAAAACTTAAAGGACATGTTATCTGGAAGTGGTTTTTATGCACTATTGGATGTCCTTTAAGTTTCTGGGGAAATAAAATTAATTTTTACACTAATATCTGTTTGTTCAACTGGTTCTGAATCCGGAGCCTTTGTTCTGTATTTGGAACTAGGATTACGTCAATAAGGTTTGTTTTCACTTATATAAATATATGTTTGCCTATGTCATAAGTGATAATTTAATAACATTGTTTCTTGTTTAAAAAAAAAAAAAAGAAATAAAGTACAGGCATATTGAAAAAAATAACTCTACAGGTATGATGCTACATTATCACCAATTTTCAAAAAATTCTGTTGTTATATTTTTCTGTTTCAAGTCTCACTTGTGCTTTTGCGTAATAGCTCAGTGTTATATCACCACAACTGTAAATATTGTTTATTGCTTAAATTACAATATTAGTTACTATTTATTTGTTTACAGAACTGTCAGTTTGTGTTTGTATTCAACTTTATATGCTATTATTTTTTTTATAATTACTGCTTAGAAAGGCTGTATGTGTTCTGAAGTATATACTTTTTGGAGATTTTTCTCCCTGGTCTTCTAATAAAAGCAGACTTGCATGACCCAGTTGAACAAAGAAGTAAGTCGTGTCAAATTGCACAATATTGACTAAGAATGTATGATGATAATTCTCTTATGTTATCCCAGAGGTTGTGCAAGCTTGGATTTTTATATTTATCTCTGGTGGCATATGGGAGTACAAAAACACCTCGCAGCACATTCAGGTGTAATTTAGTGTTCTGCACTGTTGTCTATTTTGAAACAAAATTTCTTGTACTCTTTCAAATACTGTAGTCCTCAGCAACTGAAATATTCTGTAATAGGATCAACAGATGCCATTTGATACAGTTTCAAATAAATCCTATAGCAAAGCTCAACAATTATATAAAACATTTTAGTGGCTTACCTATTGTCCATTGATGGGTTTCCCAACAAGGAGTTTTAATTTTAAAATGTAATGTCTCAAACAGTTGTGTAAGCTGGTGGAACACATTTTTAGGAGTTTTCGCCATTTTCTCCACAGTGGTGTGACTGTTAAGTTAATATACGGCGACAACCAGAATGTCAAAATTCATTTGACAGCATTCCGTATTGCCGACTGTCAAGACTGCGAGCACCCCTTGTACAAATGCACTGTGCATTTGTACATATGTGTTCAACCTTATACTAGAGATTGCGGTACAGTGTGGATTGGGAAATATACCCTTTTCCCCACTGTAGTGTGATCTCAGAGTTGGAAAATGTAATCTGTGGGGGGTTGTGGGGGACAAAGCCCCCCCCACATAGGGGGTGCAGGGGAGTGCAAAATAGTTATGTTGCATGATGTGCAGTATCAGACTGCAGTCTATGGATGTTGATAAAGGTCAAATTTGCAATAGGAAGTGTGTCTGCAACATTCTGTACTTTTCAACATTCTGATTCGAATATGTGAGTTGATCTTTGCGGTAGGAATTTATTTTGATGATCAACTATCTGATAGTAAATTATATATATATATATATATATATATATATATATATATATATATATATATATATATATATATATATATATCAAATGTGGCAGTGTGAGGGAAGAATCCCCACATGAAGGATGAAGGGGGGCTAACCCTTATTCAAAAAAGAGATTTTATGTTTTTTTTAATGTTTTTTGTATCCTTGTTTCAATAAATAGTGATTTGAAAAAATATTGTTTGCTCATAAGTAAAACCATTTTAACTATTTTCCATAGACAATTTTTTTTAATTGAAGAAACATTTTGCAGAGGATGTCACAATGATAAAGTTATTTGCATTGATGCCTCACAGACCTCTGCTGCCTAGTTCAAAATTCAGCTGGGATGTTTCATGTGTGGAATCTATGTTTCCCCCTGTACCTCTTTGGGGTTTTGGCAGGTGATTCAATTTCCTCCCACAGTCTGAAGACATGCTATTAGGTAAACTGAAAAGTCTCGAATTGTGAATGAATGTCTGTGTGCATCCTATAATGGACCAAAGAACTAGCATCTCTTCTAGGATAGTTTATCTCTCTCTCTTTCTCTTATGCCAGATTAGGATAAAGTAGACTTGGGAGAATCAATCTATGATATAAATGAAATGAAATGAAGAAATTATGTTCTTATAATTAATACCTACAGTTACTGGCATTTAACTAAAAAGTGATGAACCAGTACTTTCCATTTTGTACACTGTTTAACAGTGTTAGGGTCCAGCTAAACCTCGGTAAAGCATCAATTTAAAGAACCTTAAATGAAATATCTTTGCCTCTTTTTCTCACTAAAGACATGACACATAAACCTACATACATGGAGGTACTCACTAGAAGTCTACCAAAAGTTCAGAGACCTCCCAAACATAAACCAAGCGCACACACTGTTATGAAGATAGAAACCACTACACATAATAACACATATAAATGTGTCTCACCAAATAATCCCCTAAGACAAAGCACTTCTAAGCCAAATGTCCTGGTCACAGGCGACTCTATAGTGAGCCACACAGATGTTCCCCTCACCAGGCTTGACAAGGAGAAGGTCAGGTCAGCTGCCTGTTAGGTGCCAAGATCCATCAGATCTTGCATGCGCTCAGATCACTCAACAACAAGTACCATTATGACTCAGTAATAGTTCATGTTGGGGTGAATGACTTGAGATGTACCTCTCTGGACTATTTGAAGAGAAACATGACTGAACTCTCAGACCATGCCTCCCAAGCAGGTATGATCCTAGCCCTAAGCAGCATTCTACCATCTCCTAGGGTGATGCCACAGTATAAACAAAAAAATCATCAACTTCAACAATTGGTTTAGCATCTGCTGCCAGTCCAGGGAGATCTAGTATTTGTCAGCCTGGGATGGCATGGTTGACAGGCCATGCTACTTTGCCAGAGATGGTCTACACCTGTCTCCACTAGGCTTTCTGATACTGGCAAAGGTACTTGTCTCCCCCATAGTGCCTTTCTTAGGCAATGTCAAAACAACAACATTTTTGCTGTAACATAATCCACCTGAAGCTGCTTAATCCTACAAGTCTAAACATGAAGCTGCAATTTCTGGAAGCACTCTTCACCTTGGAAGATGCTGACATCTGTGTAATCACTGAGACATGGTTCAAGGCCAAGGAGAACACCCCAGCTATGCAAGGCTACAATGCCTTCCACACATTCAGACTTCAAAATGAGCATGAAAGAACCAAAGGTGGAGGGGTATCCATCTTCATTAAAGTTGAGAACATCTTGAGACTGGTCAAAGAGTATGACTCATTTGAAATACTCCATCTCCAGTTAACTCTAGGAAAAATACCCTACCACATCACTTTACTAATTATAAGTCCCCCACCATGAGTCAAGAAAAGGACATTACCTACCTGGACCTACTGGAATCACTCTCCATACAGCCCAACACCTTAGTCATGTGTGATTTCAACTATCCTTCCATAAACTGGGTGACATATATGAGTGTAAACATGCTTGCCCAGAAGTTTCTGGACTTTGTTAATTGAAATGCTCTGGAACAGATAGTCTGCACCCCCACAAGAAGCTCAGATTTCATAGACATAGTACTCATCAACATGGTGAGTCACTACACCCCCCCATGTGATGCCTTCCCTGGTAAGGTCGGACCATAAAACTGTCTCGTTCGAAGTAACTATTGGACCTGACACCCCTACAGGAGCAAAAAAAAAAACAAAGAACTTTTCCAAAGCTAACTTCAGATTGCAAAGTGAAAGTATAAAAAGTTTTATACCCCCTAACTCCCAGATTACAATGACTCCTATGCAGAGGTGTACTCAGATATCCTCTACAAACACTTAAGCAACTGTATAGACTCAGCTGTACTTGACCAGATCAAAACCAGGTCCTCCCGAAAAAACAAGCCACCCTGGTGGACCTCAAGTATAAACAGATTACGTAACAAGAGGAAGAAATTGATGTCTAAGAATAACAGGGAACTGACTCAGCAGAGGAAGAATTCCATCCTCAGCCTGAACAAGCAAATCAGAAATCTCATGAAATCCTATAAAGCTAAGTATGAAGCTAAAATAGCATTCCTAGCTAAGGATAATCATAAAGCATTCTTTAATTACATCTGAAACCTAAAAGGGAATGCCCAGCTTTGTGCAGAACTGGTAATAGATGGTACCACTCATTCTGCATTGAAGGAAATCACCAACCTGCTAGCTGAAAGATTTGGGGCAAACTTTACTCCCCTGGCCCCACCTGCCATACCCCAAAGCATGCCTGACACCAGTCGTCTGCCTAATATCTCTAGAGATCAGTTATTATCTGTGCTCTCCAAGGCCAAAAACATGGCCTCAATGGGACCAGATAACATCCCAGGATGCTTATTAAGCAGTCTAAAACAGGACATAGCAGACCCACTTAGTCCTCTCTTTAACCATAGCCTGAGAACTGACTTTGTTCCAGTGGAGTGGAGAACAGCAACAGTAATTCCTTTGCACAAAGGTGGGCCATCAACAGACCCAGGGAACTATGGACTCAAGTTTAGTAATCAGTTTTATCTGCAAGGCCATGGAAAGAATCATCATGGACCTTATCAACAAGGACATAGGCACCATCAAACTCTAGACCCAACCCAATTCGGCTTTGTTACGGTAGATCATGCTTATTAAACCTGGTGGACTTCTTAGAGAAAGCCACCAAAGCCCTGTATGAAGGAAAAACAGTGCATACCAACTATCTTGACCTGGCCAAAACATTTGATTGAGGTATCATTGAAAAACTTTGTGGTAAGGAAAGCATTCTATGTTGTGCACATCATAAGTAATGGCATGACATCCAGGTCTATTTTACAATACAAAAAAACAAGAAAACAAAGAGGAAAAGTAGAAAAGAGGATTAGTGATGGAGAAGTTAAAGAAACAGAAACTGAGGTTATGGATTACCTGGAAAGTGAAGGATTTAGTGTAGAAAATTTAACTTAGATAACAACACAACAAGATAGAGCAATGGACACCCAACTTAAGAAGAAACCAGTGCAGTGAGAAGCATCTAATCAGTTGACATATGAAGATAACTTTGGAGCCTCACATAAGAAATGAGTACAAACATTCAGTTGGAGCTTTACAGCAAAGGAAAGAACAGGAAACTGTGGCAACTCTGACACAGTCAATGTCATGGAGTGATAGGCCAGTGAGGTCCCATATGAAGGAGCAACGGATGACACAGGGCGAAACTATAGAGAATGTGGCACAGGAAGATGCTCTGGAACTTTCTATAGAATGCCCACAGGAGCTGGAGAACAAAGAATGTGCCCTCAATTTAGAAGAAAATGATTTAAGAGAAGACTTGCTTGATTTAATAGAGATGGATAGACATATTAAGATCAATGAACGAAATAGACTGCAGAAGGTTAATAAAACTCCAAAAGGTAGAAGTTTGATAAAACAAATGAATACAGTAATTAGGACTGTCCACAGAGATCCATGTGATATAACAGAAGTAAATAGGATACATTACTGCGCAGGCAAATTAATAACAGATAAAGTCCTAACACAAGAACACAGGGTAGTAAGGGAAAGGTAGGGGAGAAATCGATTGCCATCATGGAAGTATCAAATATCGAAAACTATAAAGCAATTAAGATAAGAAGTGTATCCGCGGTGGTGGTGTTGCGGTAGTGTTGTCGCCTCACAGTAAGACGCTGTGTGGTTTGACTCTCAGCTAGAGCGTCTTCTGCGTGGAGACATGCGTGAATGGGCATACCTTCGTTTAAGGTTGTGAGTTAGGGCTGGCAACTCAGCACGTAAAAAATCAGCTGCCAATCATTAGCGTACCGGAGTTCCGCTGTGGCGACCCCTAACAGGGAAAAGCCAAAAGACACAACAATTAAGATAAGAAGTGTCACTATTAGAAGAGTATGTAAGAGGGAACTGATCAATAAAAATACTCAGAAACATAGCAGTGATAAAAGTAATGTGCAGTATTATAACAGATCGAGATTAATCATGCACTATCGCAAACAATAAACTAAAAATATCAGCACAGGCCAAAACATTTAGAAGGTACATAGATAAATATAAAGGAAAAGTACAAAATAAGCAATTTAATGATGACCCAAAAAAGTTTTATAGAGAACTGGGAAACAAGGTAAAAGGAATTGAAAGACCACCAAAAACAGAAGAAATAGATATATTTTGGAGAAATTTCTATGAAGATCCTGTGGAACATAACAAAGATGCTAAATGTATAGAAGAAATAAAAGAAAGAATAAGAAGTTCAAATTTACATGATATGAAATGTGATGAAGTAACAGCTAGAGAAAGTGAAACAAAGTTAAGAAAAGCATCTAATTGGAAAATCCCAAGTCCAGATGCAGTACGTAACTTTTGGCTAAAAGTATTAACATCTTTGCACAAAGATTTAGCAATTTAGCCATGAGTAAACTATTTACATGCACACCCCAAACAGACACCAGTCTGGCTAACAACAGGAAAAACAATGCTCCTAGTTAAGAGCAAACCTGCAAGTTATCCTAAAAACTATAGACCATTAACTTGCCTTCCGACGAAGTATAAGCTATACACTGGAATTGATGCCAAAAGAGTCATTTAGAAGAAAACTCAATTATGGCAATAGAACAAAAGGGTAATAAAAAAAGTCATATGGAACAAAGGATCATTTGTTGTTAAATAAAATCATAGTGGAGAACTGTAAAAAGTAGAAGACTCTTAAGTAAAGCATGGATAGACTACAAAAAAGCATTTGACAGTATCCCACATTCATAGATAAAAAACGGCTTGAAAATGTATAAGATACACCCTACAATGATAAACTACATCACAGTGACCAGGAAACAGTGGCAAACCACATTGCAGTTAAGCCATGATAAAGGACAAATTATTATTCCAGGGATAAAAATTCAAAAGGGGATATTCCATGGTGATTCCCTGTCACTGCTGTTCTTTTGCCTTGCCCTTAACCCATTAAGTTGTCTGCTTAACAGATTAGGTCATGACTATAGATTGGCTCCTAGAAAGCAAGTGTAAGGACTTCTCATCTTCTCTTTGTAGATGATTTAAAACTGTATAGCTCATCAGATGAGGAACTGAAAGCATAACTGCAAGTAGTCAAAACTTTTTCAGATGATATAAGAATGTCATTCGGTCGTGATAAATTTGTAAAAGCAACCTTTAAAGCAGGAAAGCTGCAGCACAAAGAAAACATCAGTTTAGGATAAGAATGTGATATAAAAGAACCTGAGCGAGAGGGAGTGTATAAATATTTGGAAATTGATGAAGGATCAACAATAAAACATGAACAAATGTGAATAAAACTTAGTAAGGAATATTTTAGAAGACTTAAATTAATCCCGAAAACAGCGTTGACATCTAGGAACAAAATTCAAGCTATAAACCAATTTGCTCTTTTTGTCCTAACTTACAGTTTTAAGTGATTGACTGGCCCTAAAAGGTATTGGACAGATTAGACAGGTAATTGATTACATGTATAGATCTGCAGTCATGGGACTGCATACATATCTGCTGACCTCACAAGACCTAACCATAGTGAAAGTTTTGAAACATGAGGAGACTAAATCTAAGATGACTTCTCTGCTTAGTCTAGCAGAAGCATACTGGTGTTGAGCGGGAATGGAAATCAAACCAGAAGTAGATAAAAATCAGGCAGCAACTGAATGTGGCAAAAAAAACAAAAAAACAAAAGAAAGAATATAAGTTGAAGGATCAGATGAGAAGGCAAGAAATGTGGAAAATACATAAATATAGTTTCAAGTTTAGAAAATTCCTGGAACAATCTCATGTTCATCGGGATCGAATACAGGAATGGTTAAGGAGAGGCAAATTCAAACCAAAAAATAAAAGGTTAATATAGTTGGCCCAAGATAGTGGACTATGTACACATTGATTTACAAAGTCCATTGAACATGTGGAAGAAACAAGCAAATGTAGGGTTTGTAAAACAGAAATGGAAACAGTTGCACACCTTTTTGCAAGTTGTGACATACTAATGCAGAAGGACTGTATACCGAAAGGCATAATAATGTGGCAAGACTGTTGCACTGGGGATTGTGCAAACATTATAATACTAAAGTAGCTGAAAAACACTGGAAACATGGGACACAAAGCATCACAGAAAATGATGAAGTTTACATCACATGGGACCACCCATTGCCAACAGTTCAAAAGGTAGATGTGAGAAAAACAGATATAGGGGTCCATGAAAAGAAAACAAATGGAGCATTGTTCATTCAAATCGCTACACCCAGTGACTACAGTGTCTTGTGTACAGAAAGACACAAAGTCATAAAATATCAGGATTTGCAGGCAGAAATGAGAGCAATGTGGAAGAAAGTTACCCAGACAGTTCCAGTAGTAGCAGGAGCAATGGATCTTATAAAAAAAATTAATCTATAATTGTATCTAGATGTGTTACCAGTACATGTAACCACATACGAATTGCAGTTCTGGGAACATTGTGGTGGCTGTGAGGAGCACTTCTGGCTAACATCAAATATTGAAACAATACTAATTTCATGAACTTCAATCATACTTTGACTTAAGAATGGGGTCTGTTCCCGTTATGATATTAGAAACCCAAAAGACTTGGAGAAATAAAAAAAAGAGAAATATCCAAGGAATGTGACCACTAATTGCTATTTCCATGAGGGTACTCCCAGCATGCAGGGGCAGATGCAGCTAATGATGGGGGTCTACAACTGTCTCTTGTGTGATGCTGTGCTGTCAAAGAACTGGTCCTTGAGATGATTGGTTGCATTGATATGTCTCTGACCTATGAGACTGCAACAACTACAAATTACATTACTAAAATGGTGTGTAGGATGCCCCTGTTACCATGCTGTTAGAAAAATATTTATTAACATATGTGTGCAATGCTTATTTTAAATAAGGGAAGATTAACACGTTTTTATTCTATATGCAGCATTAGTTCTATTTGAAACTGAAAACATGCTTTTCTGAAATTGTGCTTTCTGACACTGCAAGATGCACTCTGACCTAGTTTGCTAGCACAGCAAAATATATGTTTATACTTTAAAAATATACTAAAAAGCAGGTAATTTTCTGCTAGGTCAGAAAATTAAATAAAAAATAATAATAATTTCTGTAAATCCATTCATTATAAACAATAAGCTCTGTTCGTGCTAATTTGTTTTGACACATGCAGACTACATACTTGAGCCTGGTAATGTGTATGATGATATCTACACTCAACATATCCTATGGGGATCTGATAGTTAATTACAGACTACCATGCAGCACTTAGTTACAATCATGCAGTAACTTGACAGCTCTATGTTGATATGTACCACATGGCATTAGCATGCAACATTTTTTGGTAGCATTTCAGTAGTTTGCAAGTGAGGTCAAGAAAAAGTGAAGAGATGTTCTGTGGACTTTTTCAGCACACATCACATGAAGCAGGGTCAGGGATCATTCACAGTGACAAACTGCAAGTTGACTTTCATAGTGATGGTCTTGCACTTGTTAGTACATGCTACCAGCATCCCTATGTCTTACTTGGATCCTTGTTATGTTATTAAAGTGCTGTTTTGCTGAGTGCATGTTATTAAAATGTGATCAAATAACATCCAAGTGATCAAATAACGTCCATCGATTAGGAGTGCATTAGCACAGTGCTGACAGTGATGAGACTTGACAACACTGGGGTAAGATAGTTACACTTGTCCCTGGTATTGTGTGATTGTGTGAGTTAGTAAAGTCAGCAAGGGTGTGGGGGAGTTGCCTCCTGTAAAAACAGTGGAAAATTATTTTCAGCATTTTTATTAATTCTGTCTTCCGATGTTATTTACATCAGTCGACAAAGTTTGAGATTGTTTATTTTTGATGGGTTACCTACAACCCATTTCACTCAAACAGATCTGTCTGACATTGTATATCTCTATTTTTCTGTTCCCCTCATTTAGCCTGCTGAGCAATAATACAAAGCACATCTGTTTATGACTGTCCAGCGCTGCCCTCCTGTGTGGAAAGTGATTCATGGATGTAGTATTTGTGTTGCTTTATATCGGGAATGCATGCATTGGATGATCATCTAAGACTTGATTTTAGTGCACAATCTGCTACACTGTACTGTTTGATGCATGTTATGGAGAACCAGATAGAAACTATGGTTTGCTCTGGCTGTGTGCTCTTGGATACGTGCCTGCTCTTTGCATTGCGTGTTTCATCTATGTGGCCTTATGAACCCCCTCAATGGACATCTGTCAGGCTCTTCTTGGGAGACCTTGCCCAAGCTGAAAGACATACTTATAGGATCACACTTAGTTCTGCTATGATTCTGATGCTGCAATCACTCTTACTCACATTTATAGGATCACACTTAGCTCTGTTATGATTCTGATGCTGCGATCACTCTTACTCACATTTTTTCTCAGCCTTCATATTTATCTAGTACCACCATCATTTATTTTCTTGTTATATCAGGTAGTTAATTCTTACTGCCCATTTTATGAGGGGACAATGAGTTAAGAATATACCGGTTTCTTGCAATAAGGTATCATGATATTTGTTGCAATGATAGGCTCAGACAATAAAAGTACATTTTTATCGGCTGAGCATAGGCTAGGTGATACCAGATGCCATATAATCTAATAAACCACCAGTAGAAGGTGACTCTTAATTTTTTCTGGTCTGCATGAATATTGCAGCTAGAATTAGATAAATGCCCATCCTATTTTACTTATATCACTTCAGATAGTATAGAATTTTAAAAGTTCAACTGTTTCAGCTTCTAATACCTATTTGGTATCTCCTTTCACCTATCTGCACCATGTAAATGAAAAAGTTCTTATTAGCATCTAAGATGAAGTGGGATTTCTTACTCTGATACAGTTGATAGTCTTTGAGTTGTCCTGTTCTGCCCCAATCCCATTACATTTCTCTGTTATTGACATGCATTTGCAATACACACACCCATCTACCCTATCAAGTGAAAAAGAGGTTCAGTTCGAAAATCCTCTTATCCTATCTTATAACACAAAATTCCTTCCACCCCTACCTCTGGTACAGTACCCCTGGAAATGCACCTAGTATACGGCTTACTCTTGTTATTACACTATTTCACTGAATATCATTGTTCACGTTTTCTATAATAAAAAGCTCCAGATCCTTCTCTTGCTCAGGGCTCCTAGAGAATGGCCTCCTCCCACCATGAGTGAATATATTGTGGCCATGGGTTTGCTTTTCACAGGTACATAATTTGAATTTGGAGAGACTTAAGAAGAGTTTTTCCTTCTTTAAATATGCTTCCTTTCACAAGGAATGCAACTCTCATCAGACAGTTTTCGATCACCAGATTGGTATAATTTACAAAAAGATTGATCTAGTCCTTTGTGCCGTGTTTGATGTCAGAGAGAAATGTATTAAAAAAGCTGTTGCTAAGACCAGTTTCTGTGAGACCTGACTTGTTTTCTCTTTTTACCCGGAATGCAGATATCATGATCCTCTGTCTCCTCCCTTCCAACCACAAATTCATCTATCTGCACAATTTGATTTCTTCTCCAAACCTCCCTCACCATCAATTTTAGAAGAGCTTGCAGGGCTGAAATGTGTCCAGGTGGAAGTGTATCAAATGATTTGTTGAATGCAAGATAGATCAGGTAGAGGATTTTGCTTATTTACCTCTCTACTAGCTGATGAGTGGAATCATGTTAATTTGACAATATCTGTCTATTGTGAATCCATTCTAGAATCCAGACTTCATTTTTTCCCCACTAATGAAGTCAGGTTCACAGCCCTCAGACTGGCACATTCCTTGAGCCACCGTTGAAGAATGGCAATACTTATTTCCAATTGTCTTCTGTTTTTTTTTCTGCTGGGACCTGTTGATGATTTCTGTCAGAAGTACGACCATTATGGTGTTTTCTTGTCCATCTTATCCAGAGACAACTCAATGAGTAGGATTGCTCAACAGAAGTGCCCTTTCTGTGTAGCTGAACTCAATTGTTTTTTTGGTGGTGGTGCTGTACCCCCCTGCACTCTTTGTGAAGGGGTTCTCCTGACATCCTTTGCATAAATATTCCAAACATCAGAATAATACCACATTTAAGAATGGGACATCCTTAGATGAGTCATACTTTTCAATGAGTTGACTGACAGCGAGTTTGCCTTTTGCAGTTACAGCGGTTTTCTAGGGTATCCTTGTGGGATTCCATTGTTCCACTGGCCCTACTACTTGCAACATTGTATCTGTTATAACCAGCTGGGGATACTGAAAGGTTTCAGAAGATAGAGATGATGGTGGGAGATGTACTACATTTGTGTTGTTAAATGCATGCAACTATGGCATATACAATGTCCCCATAAACTCAAACTGCTTGATGTTGGGTATAACTCCCTATGCTACTGCTCATGCATATGTGGGTGTAGTTTTTCTGTACCCACTTTATGTACATTTCCTATTTTGAAATGGATATGGATACAGTCGCCATATAGTAGTCATCACTTTCACTGTTCTGTATCACTTAGTTGATCTTTTCTGGGTTTGCAGATTGCTTTTTCCATCATCTTCTCCTCTGCATATGCCTGCACAATAATATTGTGTACATTAGGACAGATACATTCCCTCTGGCCATACAACATAAACAGCTATAACGTATATGTTCAGCACTGAGTGACACATACTGACAGCGATGATGATCATAATGATGTAGCCATGTCTCCTTGCTGCTGAGGGAAAAGCATCATTCCTTGGTAATATATGTCACGTCATCACAATCAGATTGTGTACATATAGGCACATGAAACATAAGGAACTATTACTGGACTTGGAAATTATTTCATTCTTTTTTATGGGACAGAAATACAGTTATAATTATGCTTTGGTTTGAAGAAATTCATTTGCATAGGACAGAACTCAGTTTATGCAAAATAAGTAAAACTGGTACCAGTTATGCTCCTTATCAGACTCTAGAAAGTGCTTGTAGTTTGCAAATGTATGACTGATATCTTGGGCTTCAATGAGAAGGGAAAGCTGTGGCCAGTGTGCAACTGCACGCTGTCATGGTGTAATCCTGATATAGTCCAAACCAAGAGTGTTCTATCAAGTCATGGTCAGCCCTCCAGTTCTGCCAGAGTGAGTGAATTTCACAAGAAATATGTTTCACATACTGCAAGCCATCTATGAACTGTCTGAATCTTTGGGAGTTATCAATCTCCCATCCTCAGCTTTATTACTAAGCAATGCATGAGTGGTCTGTCTTCATTATATAAACATCCTTAAACACTGTATGCTACCTTTTGTAAGAAAACCAGTGCTGCAGTGATAATGTGCATACTCTGAGGCCTGAATGAATGATGAATCACTCCAACAAATTTTGCAAGTGTTCTCAAGGTTACAATGTTGTGCAATCTCTGAGAATGTTATGTTAAATAAAAAGTTGCATGAGATGAAGCAACCTACACATGGGTGTGGGAGATTTGATCACCCAAACTTTATCTAAGAACACTGTTATTTTTTTAATGAACTACTGAGAACTGGTGGGTCAATGAATTAAGACTCAAATTAACATACCACATCTACTGGATTGCTCCAGTCAGCACAGGTAGCACTGTATAGTTTGCTCCATCAGTTGGTATTCACAAATTGCTATAAGTGCAGCATACATGTCTGCATCATTCATACTGTTTCCTTGCAGGCACAGCCCACAAAACACTGTCTGTCTGTCTGTCTTTGTCTTTGTCTGCAGAGCACTGGTCTATCCATGTAATAGGCCTTCTACGGTGCAATGTTAGACTTCTGCCAGTAGGGCTTTCTTACATTTTATGTAGCTCTTCTGTGAATTCTGGTTTGAATTTTGACAGAAGGAAACTAGCCTCAGCAAGAAGTTATAACTGCAGATGCGCTGCATACTTTTTTTCTGGTTTCACTTTGAAGAATGTTTATAAGCTGGTTGACTAGATCTGTTCTGAATGAATGCTCTTTCTTATCACGCCTGCAGCTTTTTAAGGATTAATACATTATAGAAACTTTGAAATGTGAATGCTTATGTCTGAGCCTGATGAAAAGTCTGTTTGAAGATAAAACTGGATCTGATACAGAAGTAAAAACAACATAATAAAGTGAAAACGAATTTGATAGTAATACTACTCACAGAAGAGCAGTGACATTTCTTAATAATCTGTAAAATTAATGAAATAATATGTGCTATTTTATTACAATTTTGGAAATAAATTTACTATATGACATTAAAATTAAATACAGTGTCATCCTGTACTGAATTTTACATAAGCACAGATTCTGTCCTTTCTTCTTCTTCTTTCGGCTTTTCCCGGTTAGGGGTCGCCACAGCAGATCAACTGTCCGCTCATGATTGGCAGTGGAGTTTTACAGTGTCGAGTTGCCAGCCCGGCGCCCAACCTTCCACAGAAGGCACACACACACACACACACATGCACTCGCACCTAGGGCCAATTTAGAGTGTCCAATCCACCTGCAGCATGTCTTTGGGATGTGGGAGGAAACCAGAGCACCCGGAGGAAACCCACGCGACCACAGGGAGGACATGCAGACTCCGCACAGAAGGCACCCCAGCCAAGGATCGAACCGGAGAACCTCTTGCTGTGAGGCTACAATGCTAACCACTGCACCACCGTGGTCACCCTACAGATTCTGTCCTTTGATAACATTAAATAATTTTCATTCCTATTTTAACCACAGCCTTCCTCAAAAGAAACTGTAAGAACAGCTGCCATTTTGACTTCTACCTAGAAACAATTTTTTTTCTCTTGATATGATTATTTTCTTGACTTAATTATAAATCATGCTGACATGAGAGTTGTTTACTCCTTTTCTTTTTGCTAAGTTAGGCATGTTCATAAAAGGCAGCGTTAAAAACTTGGATTGAAATTATTACCTCACAATGCATATGTGAACTTACAATTCATTTTACGAATTCAGTGTTCTAAAGCTAATTTGTGCCAGTATTTTACTCATATTTTACACCTGTGGCCTTCTTTTGTATAGCTGATGTCTGGCACTGCTTAAAGTCCTTTTGTAATCTGTTTGGATGAGCTCCATAAACTTGGTTGTTTGAACAACACCATAAAATAATACATAAAACGCAACCTTTAAATATTTTTGCTAGCAAGAAAGTCCTACTGTTTGCAACCATGCTGTAAATCTCTTATATACTTTAATTTGCAGAAAGAACTTATTAACTCTATTTTTGAACTATGGCTTACTTTTGGTTTCCAACAAATCCTAAGCAAACTCAGTTTTGATGACATTTTAAAAGTAACTGCAAAGCAGCTTTTAGCTAATCATTTGTATAACTTCATTTATCCATTTTGCCAAATAAATTGTAAAAGTGAGCCTGTCTACTGTCTCCTGAGAATCGTTACACATGTTTTAGACAGACCTTTAATGTATTTGGCTTCAGATATCTTATTGCTACTCATTTATATGTCAAGAGATTTCATATTTTTAGTCACAAACACAAATACATATACAAATTGTCACTGTAGAGCTATTTCTCATTTTATTACCAAAAACATATCACATAATCTTTAACAAGATAACACCCTCCTTTCAGACTTTAGTATGCATAATCTTAATACACATTTAATCTTTCCTAGTGCAGATCAAGGTATGTTGGCATAATGCTTAAGGTGTTTACCTTACAGACACAAAGTGCAGGGTTTTATTCTTACCTGGGGTGATTGGCTAGGCTTACAATGGCCCACAAGGGCAGTTAGCCTAGTATTAAACTATGAACCAATGCAGGTTTAGTTTATAATGCTTCCACAGAAAACATGTCTTTCTTGTTTGAGGTTGTCTCTTTTAATATTTTTAATCATAAATTTGGGCAACATTGTTATGATAGAGTTTAAGTAGTAACTACATTTTTATTTTGAACTTAGACTGATTACTAATATGGATGTATTTTGTTTTAAACTGGAAAAAATACTTTATAATAAGTAATCAATTGTTCCAGTGATTAGTGTTCTGTTTTCCATCCAACTTAAATCATTTATTACTTAAGTCCAATGATCTCAAACATTGCCTACATTACTGTCTCATAACTATTGTCCTACTTGTAATAATAATCTCCTGTCTATAGCTCACTTTCATAAATGCAATGCTTCATTTCCAGTTTCTAACAGATCTTCTAAAAATGAACAGTCAGGCGTTCTCAATATATTGCACTAAGACAATATATGTCTTCCTTGCCACTCTCTTGTTTAATCCTCATCTTTCTAATGGCTCAACATCTATTCATCTTTCTTCCCATTTTTTTGTGAAGTTTTATTGTATGTCCATATCCATCAGTGACCTACTATATACTATCAAGTTAAATAGCCCTCGTAAAACTGAGCCACCAGCAGTCCCACCACATCCTGGTCATGAGAACACTATAAAATATGACATTCACAAAACAATATCCAGTGTATCTGACACATTCATCTTTCTTTTAACAACATCCATCATGCCAGCCCATATTATGCTCTGCTTCCATCCCAGATTCAGTCAAGTCTACCCATTAGCTTATCCAATGAGGAATATGACATGCATGACAACATTTCCATTAATATAATTCCCAGAAGACTACCATCTTCAAATTATAAACTTCTAATCTAATAGAGCCTCCCTACTTAATTTTGACTTTTGAAGCCCAAAAGCATGACTCCATAATCATTATTTCACATTGTTCCTCCCAACTTGATGTCACGCATCACAAGATTAATACCTAGCAGCCCCACAGGTGCTTCTCGTCCTAACGGGGACTCTGGTATAATACCTAGCTTCTCGTCCTAATGGAGACTCTGGTATAATATCTAACTTTTTGTCCTAATGGGGACTCTGGTATAATACCTAACAATCCCATAGGTGCTTCTCGTCCTAATGGGGACAGTGGTATAATATCTAGCAACCTCAGAGATGCTTCTTGTCCTAACAGGGACTCTGATATAATACCTAGCAGTCCCACAGGTGCTTCTCATCCTAACAGGGACACTGGTATAATACCTAGCAGTCCCAAAGGTGCTTCTCATCCTAACAGGGACTCTGGTATAATACCTAACAGTCCCACAGGTGCTTCTTGTCCTAACGGGGGCAAAACTATAATATCTAGCAGCCCCAGAGGTACTTCTCATCCTAACAGGGACTCTGGTATAATACCTAGCAGTCACACAGGTGCTTCTCATCCTAACAGGGACACTGGTATAATACCTAACAGTCCCACAGGTGCTTCTCATCCGAACAGGGACAGTGGTATAATACCTAGCAGCCCCACAGATGCTTATCGTCCTAATGAGGACTCTGGTATAATACCTAGCAGGCCCAGAGGTGCTTCTCATCCTAACAGGGGCTCTGGTATAATACCTAGCAGCCCCACAGGTGCTTCTCATCCTAATGGGGACTCTGGTATAATACCTAACAGTTCCACAGGTGCTTCTTGTCCTAACAGGGACAAAGCTATAATATCTAGCAGCCCCAGAGGTGTTTCTCATCCTAACAGGGACTCTGGTATAATACCTAGCAGTCCCACAGGTGCTTCTCATCCTAACAGGGGCACTGGTATAATACCTACCAGTCCCACAGGTGCTTCTCATCCTAACGAGGACTCTGATATATTACCTAGCAGTCCCACACATGCTTCTCATCCTAATGGGGACTCTGGTATAATACCTAGCTTCTCGTCTTAACGGGGACTCTGGTATAATACCTAGCTTCTCGTCCTAATGGGGACTTTGGTATAATACCTAGCAGTCCCACAGGTAATTCTCGTCCTAATGGGGACTCTGGTATAATACCTAGCTTCTCGTCCTAACGGGGACTCTGGTATAATACCTAGCGGTTCCACAGGTAATTCTCGTCCTAACGGGGACTCTGGTATAATACCTAGCTTCTTGTCCTAATGGGGACTCTGGTATAATACCTAGCAGTCCCACAGGTGCTTTTCGTCCTAACGGGGACTCTGGTATAATACCTAGCTTCTCGTCCAAATGGGGACTTTGGTATAATACCTAGCAGTCCCACAGGTAATTCTCATCCTAACAGGGACTCTGGTATTCTCATCTTTGTATCAATAAAAGAAACATCTGTATTCAGTAGCTGCATTCAGTTTCCGCACAAAGGATCTAGACTTCTCGCCCTCATTCAAATTTTCTATTAAATCTTATCTGTAATCAGAACCCATGCAACATAATATTCAATATTATTTCTCCATAACTCTTTAAATATTAAGAAGGGAAGACTGAGTACATTTCTATCTTTATCCTAAGATACACCCATCTCTTCATCACAAATAAAGCTAGGAAGCAGGAACCAAGATCCCTATAGCTATTTCCTTGACACTTGAGACATGGAACCATAAGAACTTTTAAATACAATTGCAGTCTGTTTTATATTTTCATGATTATTACATATCATAGAATCAAATAACATTAACTAGATTGTCATGAAAAAATAGATTTGGAATTATAAAAAACATCTTCATAAAATAAGTATAAGCATGATCATTTGACAAGTTATGATTACAACTGACTTTGAAAAAAGGAAAATGCAGCAACTTATTTTCAATATGTGTATGTATGTATGTATGTACATAATACATATACATAGATACATGCCCCTAAATTAATAATAATTTGCTGGCACACTCTAAAATCCATAGAAGTAAATCCAAACAACTAATATTTATATTTCAGTCACATAATTAACATAAAGCTGTCTAACGCATACGCTACACAGGCTCTCCCTTCAAATAATAAGAAATAACTTTTCCCATTTATCCAAGTACCCATTTTTAATCAAAGGTATGGTTAAAAGCAATGAAGGCTGTTCTAATTAAATAGAAGTATATTATTATATATTATTAAAATAATTCTGTCACTTATATCATCAGCTAATTATATTTTTAATTTTGCTTGAATTTAACAAATATTTATAACCTGTTTTAGGGAATATAAATCCATGACTTATTGTGATTGGAGCAGTAGCACAGAGCCTCCCAAATCTGAAGTTGCCAAAATATAACAGAACTATTTTAATTATTGGAAGGGCTGCTCTGAGATGCTTCATTGTTACATTTCATTACGAGAAAAAAAAACATGCAACAATCTATAACTCGTATATAATGGTCAAGTAACGTACCTGTTATGAAAACTCTTCTGCATTAATCAAATTCCTCTGGAACACACTCATACAGTTATTCCTGGCCAACAGGATTAATAAATCAAGCCATCTGTTAATGAATGTACTCTTCTGCATTAATCATAACCAACTGGAAGACTCTGACATACTTAATCCAGGCTGCTAGGATTAATAGATCAGGTCATCTGTTATATAACATTATTTGCCATTATTGCTCCAAAGGTTTCTCTCCATAAATAAAACAGAGGTAATATCCATACCTGTCTAAACAGCTGCATTCTTAATATGCCAATATTTTATTTGACAGGTTTAAATGATTCCAACCCAGTAAAAGTAAACTGTTAAACTAACTGTGTCACTTGAGTCATTGAGGTGTCCTCTCACATATTATTGAATTATATATTTATAATCTGATGCCTGTTTCAATGCACTTACATTTATGAGTCATCATCACTGTTGCAGTACAGAAACTTCCAGATATGAAACTCTTGAGACATTTACAAAATACTTAGGTTATTATAAGGGTTGCTCTTAATCAGTCAAATTTAAGAAGACATAATGTTGCCCTCTAAAGGAAAAACAAAATAATGAAAAAAATCAATTTTATTGCCTTTTTGTAAAACCTTAAGACAGTCATAAACAGATATTTTTAACTACCAGCCCATATCTATGTTCAGGACAGTTACAGCAGGAGGGCATATTAAAACCACTTCATCTATTAAAAAAGCAACTAAAATCCAATCTAAAGTAAATAGCATTTAGTTCTTATAAATAATTAATTAAAAATAGAGTTGCTTTTCATTTTTGTTCACCTATCATGTGCATAACCTTAACTATTTTAACTGATGACCTTCATCTGTGAGCACAACACTCAAAACAATATATTTAATAAGCTGTAAGACATATTTTCTATTTATGATATCCATATTGATAATAGTCTTCTTAATTATGAAAGCTAATATGCAAAAGGGCACCATCATAGACTCATACAGTTCCTTTTTCTTTTCCCATCCTACAAATATAATGAAGAACCTTCCTTTGGCCCTTTCAGCATGTCATGGCTATGGTATGACAATTTTACATGCCCCCCCCCCGAAGGCAACCATATTTAACATATTCATCTTAATGGTCTTTCAACTTATAAATATTTAAAACCATACAAAAACATCCTCATCTTAAAAATGAATATATGTTCAAGTGGAAATGCTTATCTGTTCCAACTCCCTTTTTTTCTATTGCAACATACATATAAACTACCTCATTTCTGTTTGACTCATATTTTTAATACCAGTGTCCTTTTTCTTCCAATGAACTCAGATTAAAAACTGTAACTTTTGTGGTCAAAATACATGTTGTGGCCAAAAGAGACAACCTATCTCATGAAGCATCATGTCAGTTACAATCAGACTTAAAAAAAAGCTTCTGATATCATATCTCATTGTACCTAGAAACTTTGAAGATTTAATTTAAAATGTGGCAGGAACCATAGTCATGTGCATTCTCTTCACAGGGTATCTCTTCCTTCAGAGTAACAATATAACCCATGCATACCCTGATTCCCATTGTAGCTCTGGCAGCTGTCCATGCCTCGTTTACAGTAATTTACTTTTTTTTAATTTATTTTTACTTTCCTAAATGCCAAAAATGTATTATTGTATCCTTTAGAATCATCTACCTCAGGGAACTACCACATTAACTATATGCCCCTAAGAGTTGACCCAGTTGTTAGAGAGTTTTGAACTTATGTGGACAGTGACATCATTTTTGACCAGCATATGTCTGCTGTTGTAAGAAAGCCCTTCTATATTGCACAGCTTATAATTGTGCCTAGCTCTAGGATGTCAACGTCCCATTTTATTTAATCCTCATTAGGCCAGCCATTGACTTTTGTGAACATTTTGGCATGTATCTGTTCAGACACATGCAACAGCTGGAACACCACCAGCGATACCTTACTAAAGGAATACAAGGCCTAAACAACATGTCTTACATGGACTGATTCAAAGCCCTGTCATTATACTTGGTATCCTGCAGACTGCTAAGAGGCAACCAGTGTCTGGCACACGCTATCCTACAGACTGCTAAGAGGCAACCTGTGTCTGGCACACAAGGCATTCACTGTCTCATTACTGAGGGATTTACTGCACATCAAGTGAAATTTAATTAGTTATACTTGGTCTAGGGATATAAACCTCTTCTGCAACATAAACAGAACAGTTTTGAGGGACAGGTGTATTTAGCGGAGGATAACACTGCTGTGGAACAGACTCCTTGCCTACATAAAACAAAGTTCATCCCTGTTCATTTTCAAGTGCAGCTTAGAGCTATGGATGGGAAACAAACAATTTACCCAGGGACTGACCCCTGTACTACTAATGAACAGAAGCAGCTCCTATGTGCTTTATCAAATGCATGGGTCCCCTCAAATTATGTATGATATGATCCCAATTATTCTCAGTAGAGTAATATGTAATTAGCAACCATTGGATGTGTAAGGCCATTCTCTAACAGGTTTAACAGGGATACATTATTTTGAGTACAAAAAGGGAAATTTACTAGGCTTTAAAGGGCCCAATAGGTCAGCTATATTAGTATTTAACTATGAACCTATTAATCTTTTTGGTAAAACTGATTTGGGAGTAAAAGGAAGAAGGCAAAAGGGGGTGAGGCCATCTAGCCAAGAGATAGATAGTTTGCATGAGAGAAGATCTGAGGCATGGAGGCATGACTGTCAAAGAAGGTAGAAGAGTGGCCCTGAAATGAGAGAAGCAGTGATGGTTGCAGTGAGACCCCAACCCCAAGTAAAAATGGGGACGAAAGGGTTTCCTACTTTCAGAGATTCATAGGTACTTACTAGGCTATTGAGCCATGCGGATCTTTAGAAGACTTGCTATATAGTCCCATGAAGTTTTAGCTGTTATATTTTAAGTACAAATAACCCAAAGATGAGCAGAACTTTTACATGTTGCCCGTATCCATGAGGGACAAGGGGGCTAAACCTGGGGTGAATTTGCTTTTATCCATCCATTCATCCATATAATGTCTGAACAGTATAACATATGTACTTTGCTTTATGTGGAAAGGAAGGTGATTCCAAAGAAGTGGTATTCTCTATGATACATATCTATCCCTCCAATATGTTCTATTTACATTGCAAAAGAGACTGAGAGTGAGATGTTATAAACATGTGTTTATGCCTATACTGGACTTGCAAATGTGTAAATTGGTCTACCAATCCACAGCTCTTTAAATAACTACATTGGTAAATTCATTACCACAAGGCATAACTACAGCTGGAATTTTTATAATAAACCTAAATGGTGGAGTTGTAAAAATAATTGAATCATTAAACCAATGGAAAAAAGTATGTAAAGTCTTTAAACATTAACCAACTCAACACAACAAGGTTAAGGACAACTTTATCCAAAAGAGAAACAAAAATTACTAAAACAATAACAAGAAATTAAGGCTTCATTTGAAACAAAACATTCCCATCAAGCTGGATGACAATAATAAGCCCTTCCACATAAACATCTATAAAATACCAGAGAAGAATGAAGGATGTAATTTGATACTTCTAAATGATAATCACTACGACAGACACAATAGATACAGCTTACACATCATCATACAGATGTTGAGCAAATTTCAGGTTGCAGAGGTTAAGCCTATCCACTCATTGTCCCCACATCATAATCCCTCCAAAATTGCAACCAAAATGGCTACCTCTATACTCAATAAGGTCAGGACTCTCAGTTCCACAGAATTAGGTGAAATACTAGGAAGCCTATTTTGTACTATTAACAATAGCCTAGTATACCCCATTACACAAACTCTTAATATAGCATTAAAAACTGGATGCATAACTAATATCTAGAAACAGGCAAATATTGTCCCATCCACATGGGAGGCCCTTCCACAGAATCCTAATAATTATAACTGACCAGCTGTATAATCATGTTCTGCAAGCTGCTGGAGTGACTCACCATGCAGTTTATTCTGGCAGACATGAGAACCTCCTTTTCCAGGACCCAACCCAGTACTGTTTTGTTAAAGGTAAATCTTGCATGCTTAACCTCATAAATGTTTGAGTGCATAAGCAGCACCATGGATGAAGGTTTATCTATCCATGCAGTTTATCTCATATTGTATATAAATTCAGGTATATGAAATTAAATGAAGCTTTAATAACTTGGATTCACTACAACTGTATAGTTTTACATAACTCATCAGAAGAGGATGACTATTCTTTTCCATTCCCTGTTACCAGTGAAGTTTCTTAAGGCTTTGACATTTTCTCTGATGTCAGAAAACCCTGCATGGTTCACTAGATATGCAGCTTCTGCAAGCTTAATATTGTCTTTAACACTGCTGACACTACCTCCATGCAGGAAAAATGACCTTTCTTCAATGTCAGAAAGTGTAGCCTTCCAGGAATAGAACACCCTGTCCACCCTCACCATTTTTATATCTAATTAATGTGCAACAGCTAAAATTTACAACATTGTAAAAGGCGTTGGAGTTCCTGGAGATGAAGACTTCATGTGATACCCGTACAGCTGCTATCATCCACAACGCAGACAGGATTGTCACCTGATCATAACTAGGATACATAATCATGCCATAGAGGTGATTGTCTCTGTTATCATGCCTTGTTTAGTAATGTAATCATGTGCAACCTGATGCAGTTGGTGAAAGTACAGATTCCTCACAAACAGAAATGAAGGGCTTCAAGGCATGTCTTAATAGCATAAGAATATAGCATCTCACTTTCTCTTTCTCTGTCTCTCTCTTCTGTGTATCTTACTGCCTTTTTGAGGAGATATATACCTGTCATTCCTTGTGTTATGGGAATGCTTTATTGTTTGAAATCTTTCATTAGACTATATCCTTGAGACTGAAATACGAGAGGACATGAAGCCTGAGAAAATAATATCAGCTGCACAGCAAAATATGATAAATTTCAGTTTCCAACAGCTCTGGAATAATTTCTCCTTCTCAATTAAACTCATCTCATCAATTCATACCTTCTAGAAGGAAATGTATGACTACATGGGCACTTGTATGTTCTAGCAGTGGATCTGGGGCATGTAGGTCTTCACTGGCCCATAAGTCTTGAGTTTGTACACCAAACCATTAACCTATGAATTTATCCAAAGAATGCAAATATTATAAAATGCATAATTCTCTTAGACATAACAATTTGTGGTATAAGAAGTGATGAAACAAGGGACAATTTTCAAAGATAAATATACATCACCAAATCAAAAGCAGTAGCAGACCAAGTAATATTAACTGAAGAAAAGGTGGCATGCAAACTAAAATTTTAATCAGATAATAAGGAAAATACGATGCAGTGTACTATTAAAAAAAGGATCCAAGATGGAAGTGCTGGCATCATTGCCGTTGAGGATTTAAGCAGATATGGGCATAAGCATAGCAAACAAAATTTTCTGCTCTTAGTTGACTCTGCAAAATGTATGGTAGAAAAAAATTTTTTTTCTAAAATATGTAAACATAGAAAAGAAAAAAATCTGTGTGTTGAAAAAAGTACACGTTGAACTGTTTGCTGTTACAGTTGCAGTAAAAGGTTTGATATTGTAAAGTTTAAACATGCATCTAAAGCATTAAAGCAGGTTTGCAAATCAGACTGTTAAAAAAATATAAGAATTAATAGACACACGGAGAAAGCTATGCAAACAGTAAAGAGTCTAATGAGAAGGAGTTGTAGTAGAAGTTCTAATTCTGTACTCTTGCAATTTGCAAGGAGCCTGCTCTCCCCATCTCAACCATTAACAGGCAAAAGGTTAAACATTAATTAATGGACAAGCAAAAAAATATATATTCTAGCAATATGGAATATGATGAGAAAGAATTGTAACACAAGCTATAATAATTGTCCAACTGGAATTTTAAAATATAACAGAAGTCCACTGCAGGGACTCAGACTTTCTCAGGCTGAACCATTAATGGGAAAAAGTTTACAGCAAATTACCCATTTCATGTGCATTTGCCAAAGCCTAAAAATCAACTCAAAGTAAAAAAAAAAAAAAAAAAAAAAAAAAAATCAGCTAAATCAAAAACACTACAAAAAACTGAAATGTTGCCAAAAACTATAATAAAATTCATAGCCTTAAAATAGACACATGTGCAGCACATGGGGAAGTTACAAAATGTATTATTAAGCAGAAAGTGTTACAACCTGTCAGTTACAGGAAACTCAAGACAAAAAAGTACATTGTTCAAGAGTTGTACAGACAGACTGTACAGATTCATTTAATGTTCCCCCAGAAATGAATACAACTCCCTTTTTAACAAAGAACCAAATGGCTCCTGGTAACCTCCTCTTCTATTTTAGTACTCAGGATTCTCACTTTAAATTTATTCTACAATAGGTAATATATTTCTCTTGCCAGGAAATTAAATATTAAATAATCACCATTAAACCTTGATCTTGCTGACAACACCCTTACCTTTTGCCACATCTCCTTCAAACTGACCTTAGGAGAAAAAAATATTCATTATAATTGTCTCTTCCACCTGGCATCACCTTCTAACTAAAATTACAAAAATTAAGGTGTTCAGGACTGTTGTCACAACATCTCGGAACATCTCAAAAATGCCTATTCCTGCAAATACTTTGGGGACAATTACTTTTACTGTTATAATTTACTTTAACATACAAGCGTAGCTCTGTCATTCCTTCTGTCCTTTGCAACACCCAGTTTGCAAATATTTATCTTCTAATATCTACACTCGGTTTTGTTTTCCTTTTTTAATTTTTTCCAGTCTATTGAGTTCTCTTATCTATATATAGCAGTACAATTCAATTCATGCTTCTAAGTAAGTGTGTATCAAAACAGTTAATATATTGTCCTGGAATTTCATGAGGTTTACTTATTGTATAGGAAATTATGTGTAGGATCATATGATCATAGAAAGTTACTAGGCTAATAGACCTAGGGCTCTTACAAGCCTAGCCAAGTTCTACCCTTATTTCCAGGATCAGCACCTATTGCCCCTGTTCAAGAGGGACACAGGTGAAACCCCTAGGGTGAATTTACAGTTACCCATCCAATCGTCCAGATTGCCTTTGAAGAGGGCCAATGAGGTGCTTTGTTTGACATGAAGTAGGAGTCTGTCCCAAAGGTGTGATAACCTCTGGGAGACAAATCTGGCCCTCCAGCAGGTTCTATTAATGTCACATGCCAGGTTAAGGTATTTAGAGTGAATAATCGCTGTACCGTTTGACTTGTGGATATGCAGCATTTCCAATAAAGCAGGGCCAGAGATTGCCTTATATGCAAGGCAGAGATCATCTCTGAGTAGTCTGTACGAAATAGAATAAAGTGACAGTGATTTCAGATCATCCACATAGGACAGATGCTGAAGCCCTTGAATTTTTTTCTTGTGAGGAACCTTTGTAGTCTCCGTAATTGCTGCATGTGCTTGGAAAGGGGGTCTATATTAGAACACTGAATATTCAAAATGTTGAGTATTCTAATATCGAACCCTAGCAATCGAAAAAAAAATATCGAACATTCGGAACAGCAATTTTTTTCCTAGGGAAAAATTTGCTGTTCCAAAACACATACACCCAACACAAGCACACCAAACAAACAGCAATCCACACACATACACCTAAACTCTTACACCTAACCCTACACTAAACTTTACATACACCACTAACTATCCACTTACCTTAACCCAAACCCTAACCCTAAGGTCTGTCACTATCGCATAGTCACCTCACCCGCGCCCTAACCCTAACTCACCTAACCCACCCTAACCCACATGTCCACACAATCGTAATCCACACACTTACCTGACCCGCACCCTAACCCTAACTCACCTAACCCACCCTAACCCACACATCCACACAATCACACAGTTACCTGAACCCGACCTGTAACTTTCCACCAGAGCACTGAAAATACCGAAGCAACAGAAACGGACAACCAAATTCTTTCCCTAGGAAAGAATTTGGTTTCCTGTTACTTTGATATTTTCAGTGCTCGGGTCAATATTAGAACACTCGACATTTCAAATGTTTGGTGTTCCAGTATAGACCCTTGGAAAGGTACTTACCAAAAGAGGCATTATACTCGATTATTGGCCTGATGAGGGAAGGTACAGGGAGGTTATAGCTTCTTTTATAATGGAGGCAATGCCCTTACTTATAAGATAAGCAATATAGAATGCCCTTCTTACCACTGCGGAGACATGGTTACAGGTCTGGGTGAAATCAGCTGGATTAGTATATCACATATTTCAGTTATTTGTACATGCCACATCAAAATATATATGATTACTGCTGACTGCATAATTCATAATTTTGTATTGTACTGGGCCTAACACCAATATTGTGGTTGAAAAGTGTAAACAGACCAGCATCTCTGTCTGGTCAAGAAAGGAATAACCAACTAACTAGCTAACTAACTAACTAAACTAACCCAACATGCATGTAAAAGACTCCTAAAACTGAATCTCCCAATAAAGTTGCAGTGCAGCAAAAACTGTCTGAAAACAAAACCAGACATAAAATGTAAATAGTCCTGTAAAATGCTTCAAATATTGCACACAATTACAGAAACTAAACAGTCATACAGAATCTTCAAGAGTTTAGAATGATTCTATGGGCTAAGAAGTTTCAGTTGTTAAAAATGTGTTTTATGAATGTGTAGAAAAGTTTTCATGTTGATGTAAATAGCTCCCTTGATATAAATGAAGTGTAAATAGTTCATGACATGCATAGCGTAAATGAAGATCACTTTACAGTAGTCAGTGGAACATAATGGAGACTATCTCATAAATAATTATAAATATATGTAAGCTATTGGGCAAGTGAGTCCTTCTGGCCTAACTTGAATATAGACTACCCATGATAGCCAGTCTCTAAGAAAAACTCTTCAATACAGCAGACTGTCAAAAACAAAATATGTTGCTTTATCACTAACTCACCCCCTAATGAAAACCACTGCCTCACGTTCAGTAAAGCTAAATGTTTCCCAGTGCAGCAGAGTAGACCTGTTAATGGGTTGCCTTATCTTCACACTTCTTTGCCTTAACTCTTTTTCACCAATAGCTGCTAAACGTTATATCAAACACACACACACACACACACACACACACACACACACACACACACACACACACACACACACACACACACACACACACACACACACACACACACACACACACACACACACACACACACACACACACACACACACACCTTAGATACTGTTCCCAAACAACCACCCCCCACTCCAACTCTCAAAAAGCAGGCTACATTGCATCAACAACTTTTTCTCCATTCTTGCTTTTAAACCATGGGAATCCCTCACTTAAAGTAAGTACAATCTCCTTCCCCACTTTTCCAGCTGCACTTAAAAAATCCCCCACACCAAATTAAATTGTACATGGCACACAGCAGGTCACATCACCTAAGGGATTCTCAGTCTCCAGCCTTACTCTTTCTCTCTTTCAACTACTAATATATCCTAATACCACCTCCCACCCACTCCACTGCCTTGACTCTCTTTACCTCACAGCTTCTCTACCATGATGTAAACCTGAAATGTAATTTAAAATGATAAAATGTACATTTCTTTCAGAATTGTTGCTACATCTATTAATTGCCACTGTACAGGGTTTGTTATATATTACTTTGTGTTCTGTTTTTGATATGTACAGCTTACAGTTTACAGCCTCTCTGTTCCCCTTTTTTCTTTTTGAGTTATTTCACCTGGGTAGTTCCTATAAATGGTCAGTAGTAATCAGTGAAATTAGATGGAATGTAAAATAAAATAAAATAAAACAAATTAAAAGAAAAATCACTTATACTGTCTGTCTGTGTTATGTATTGGTTCATAGTTAGGTACTAGGCTAGCTGCCCTTGCAGGCCATTTTAAGCCTGACCAGTTTTCCATTTTGTGCTCAAAGCAACTTATTCTATTTGGTTATAGATTGGCCTTTTGCTGCCATGGTCAATAATTATATATTACCCCTAATGTGAATAACTGGGATCATATCATAGATAATTTGAGGAGACCCTGTGCATGTGATAAAGCATTTAAGAACTGCCTCTGTCCATTAATAGTACAGAGGGTATTCCTGGGGAAATTTTCTGTTTCCCATCCAGAGATCACATGAAAATGGAGAGTGATTAAACTTTGTTTTATGTGAATGGGGAGTCTTTCCACAACAGCAGTAGCATCTGGAGGGTTTACCTTCTCGCCAAACTGTTCTACTGATGTTGCAGAAGAGGTTCAGATCCCTAGACCAAGTATTTCTTATGCCATTTGACATGCTGATGTGCAGTAAGGCCATCAGTAATGGTTTGGACGATGCCTTGCATGCCAGACACAGGTCACCTCTTAGCATTCTGTAGGATACTGCTTAATGCCATGCTCCTTGCCCGGTCCTATATAGAGCCTGCACTGCCAGTCAAACACTTGTTATCTGAGGTGCATTCAGGGCTTTATCCCTCTATAACACTTGGCTAGGTCTTTTTGGATTCCGATTGTCTACAGCTTGTATATCCTATTTATTTATTTACATTTGTTTACTGGGAAATTCCGACTGGACGCAGGTCCTTTTTCAGCAGATGCCCGGGGAGAAAAGCTCTTGTAGTTTTCTATAGTTTCTGTCATAATAATACTTCATTTATGCTAATTCCTTCCCATCATTTTCACTACTTTGTATTGGGTTTTAGTCATCTATAATGTAGATGTGGTGGGCAGTCTGCTTTCCAGCATTCCACAGGGACTGACAATCTTCGTAGCATTGTTACAGCTCTCTCTTATGATTTGTTTGACTACTTGGGCAATTATCTCCATTTGTCTACTGGACTATTTATTTTGTCTGAAGCATGTTAACTATATTGCACTAATTATATTTATACTGTTATCATCCATTTGATTATTTCAGGGAACTTAGTATAATAATCCCTCATATGAATTACAATGGAACTGGGAAGGCTAACATTTCTTTATTGAGATTACTGCTGTGGCATGCATTGTGAATTACACAACTTTGCCCTGCTAGTTCAGCTTCTGTTGACATACTGAGCCAAACAAAATGATATCTCTTGCTGCTCCTTATACTTTACTATTTCTAGATGATTTATCCATCCTCTCAGTCATTTGTTTTCTTATTGGATTGGGAACTATTACTTTGACAACTCTGAACATTAAACCCTCAGAGGAACTTATTTCATCACCGAAAGAAAAAGAAGATATAATTCCTTTCTTTGCATAATTTCTCTGTAGTTATCTATTTACCATAATATTTTCAGTAACTGCATTTCTAAGTCAATGTTATTACAGCTTTGAAATATGTTTACTATTTATGCTGTCACTGGTAACTCTAGCATTACTAGTAGTCTGCATGAGCGTCTATGACAAAAATATAACACTAAACATTTTTGGTGTGGGTGGTTTTCTTATCTTGTCTATATTTTTCTTTCAAAACATACTTCTGTAGATTAATAAATGACCTCTGGAATCTCAAAAGCTCATTGTACACAGACCTTCTAAATATGCTTTGCAATGGATTGTGGTCTGTTTCCACCTGCACTTCCTTACCATGGACATATCAATGGAATTTCTCTCATCTATACACTTTAGCCAACAGTACATTTCCTATGAAAACACTTCAGAGCTGTGCATTTGTAAATTCTTTTAACTCATATGCACTTGGTTTGCCCTGTTATAGGATAAAACTGATATACCATTATGGCTAGCATCTACTTACAACACAAATGGTGTATTCCTATCATATTATTCTAATACTGGATATCGCTAACTAATTTTGCAACATACCTCTCAACATCTTACAAAAAGAAAAAAAGGCAAAGTCAAAAATAATTGCAGACAAAGGCCCCAATATAGGGACAGATGTTAAATAATGAGTCTATAGCAAAGTACTATGCAATCAGTCTACAGACCATTTCAAGCCTAGCAACAGCCCATCCAATTATCTAGGTTTTCCTTGAAGGTAGCAAGGGTGCTACTGTGCTTGACATGTAGTAGACGTTTGTTTCAGATGTGAGGAATACATTGGGATATGAACTTATCACACTAACATGGCTTTTTTACCTGTTGATGGATTAGTTCCTTTATCCAAGTATTTGATGTACCATTAATTCTGCAAGGAGTAGGAGATCAAATAGGTTTGGAACTTTCATGGCAGAAAAGGTTAGACATAAATCTCCACTGAAGACTCTATAACAGATTGTGAGCAGAGAAACAGCTGCCATTTTCTCCTGATAACCAAGACTTTTTATGCCACTGATCTTTTTAGTTATGAATCTCTGGGTTCTCAGGCTATGTGATATGTTTAGACAAATAATGCATTATATTTAATAATGGGTCTGATAAGATATAAGGAAAGGGGAATTAAGACTTATTTGGATCTAGTGGAGCTGCCTTTGGAAATTAGATGGGCGAGTTAAAAGGATTTCCAAACTTCTATGGAGACATAGTAGTCAAATGATAAGGAATTATCAGCTTTTTTTTCACAGGATTAACTTACTAGTTGGCATGATGGGGTTGATACTTTCTTGTTTTTTGAAGGAAAGACATCTAAACAGATAAAGGGTGCTGCAATGGGGGCTAGTTGTGCCCCAGTGTTTTTTGAATTTAGTTTTTTCGTCATGGAAGAGAAAATATGTATTCACTTCTGAAGATTATCAGTATTGTAAAAATTTACCTCAGATTTTTGGATGACATATTTATCCTATGGAAAGGCCTCTAAAAGATATTGACATGCTTACAATGTATAGTAATAATACTACAGATTTTTTAAGGTTATCCATCATATTGATTACAGTAGAATAAAGTATCTGGATGTAACTACTGTGAATGGAGAAGAAGGCTTTGTATCCAACATTTTTTGTAATCCTACTTTTAGTAACAACTATTTACGTTTTGAAAGTTTACATCCTTGTAGCCAGAAAAAGAGTGTAGTACAGGGACAACTCATTAGAATATCTAGAATGGTTTCAGACAATCAGACTTTCGAGGTAGAAGAGGAAAAGGTGTTAGATATGTTTCTTGCTAGGGGATACCCAGAAAGAATGTTACTGAACATTAGCAAAGAAGTAACAAAACACAGGGGTAATAAATATTTCCCCTGTTAGGGAATAAGTTGGTTAAAAATCATAATGATGAAGAAGGAAAAAAGGAATTTTGAAAGGGGTCTGGTGCTAACATACAACTATGCAGGTTGTATTATTGATAATATTAACCGGAAATGAAACATATTAAAAAGCGATGAAAACATTTTTAAACTTTTGAGTAAATATCCTCAGTATGTTTTTAAGACTGGGAGTAATATAAAGGGTATGTTAGAAATGGTCAAAACCATCAACCCTTATAAAGTTATGAAAACCAAAGGGACTAGGAAGTGTGGTGGTTGTAGCCAGTGTCCATTTAGTTTAGAGTTGGACCAATTAATTTTAGACAATGATCTCAAGTCAGTTCTGTATCCTAAAGAGGTGAATTGTAGAACTACAGGGATTTGTTTGGACATTTCTGAAACATGTACATGTTTTTTATGTTGGTAAGACCAAAAGGGCTTTGAAAGTTAGGATATACGAACATGTTTATGATGTAAAAAACTGCAATGAAAATAATGAATTTTTTAAGCACACAATAAAATGTAAGGATTTTCAGAAGTTCAAGTTTGTTATTTTGGAACAGGTGGTGAAAGACCCAAGAAGTGGAATGTGGGAAGTTTTATTAGAATATAAAGAACTATCATGGCAATTGAAACTTGGTGCCCACACTGCACATAGGTTAAATGATATTTTGGCATTACCAGTTAAGATAATTTAAATAATGATTTTTATTTAATATTGTTTATACTCATTTAGTAATGAGTTTTACATTTTTAATATGTAATTTCTGAATATAGCATTGTTGTAGTTGAGTTTTTTAATTGTGTATGACTTTAAGAAAAGGATATTTAAATTACCACTTTAATGAGTGGAAATTTAGTTCTGATGAAGTCCCATTAAACATAGCGGACAAAAATGCTAAACTGTTTCTGATTGTTTTTATATTAATTTTTATTAAATGTGGAATATAATTTTCTGGTGTTTTATTCGAGTCCCAGTCACTGGAAGGATTGAATTGTTTTGTTTCTAAGTGTTTTGTGGAACTTTTGTGGTTGGGAGGATGGCGTAATGATTAAGGTGTTTGCCTTACAAACACAAGGTACAGGGTTTGAATCTCACAGGGGATAATTGTCTAGGCTTTAAAATGGCTCACAAGGGCGGTTAGCCTAGTACTAACCTATGAACCTATGAACTTTGTGTGTGTTGATTAATTATCAACAAGTGTTCCTAGATCATTTACAACAATGTCTATTTACAGGGATGCATCTGCAATATGGTAAGTGAAACTATTTTGTTTACCAAAATAAACTATGCTACATTTTGTACTTTTAATTTGAGACCATTGTCCTTGCACCAAACGTTAACATGGTCTAAGCTGTATTGGACCAACTGTGAGTCAGTCAAAGATTGAATAAAAATTCAATTTATAGTCATTTACAAACTTACTTAACTACAGGCCAGAAATGGTAGCCTGTAGGTCTGAGAAATATATGTTAAATAGGACAGGGCCCATAAGTGAGCCCCGTGGTACACTACTGGTACCTTTTTTGCCTTCAGAAGTGGCACCTACTCTTCTAATCACATGGGTTCTGTCAGACAACCAGTTAGCAATCCATTACTCAATATAAGGATTTATGCTCAGATTTTCAAGTCTGTCAATACTGCTTGCATGGGGAATGCTGTCAAAGGCCTTGTCCAGGACTAGATATACTGCATGCACTGCATAACCACTATCTACTGCTTCAGTTACTTTTTCAAAGAAATTAATGAGGTTAAAGAGGCAGGACCTTCCTTTATTAAAGCCAGATTGATGAGGGTCTAGGGTTAAGAGATTTTCAATGTCCCGATTAATGAAGTCTGAGATAATGTGCTCCACAGCTTTACATATGAGGCTAGTGAGATTAATGGATCTGTAAGCAGCTGGTTCCATGGTTGGGCCACCCTTCTGTGATGGCATTCAACGGCTGTTTTCCAGGCTTCAGAAATGTAACCAGAGGAGAGGAGTACATTAAAGATGTTAAGCAGGGGTTCAGAAAGTCCATATTTGGTACTGATAATTGGGCAACCTGGTATGTTGTCTGGACCCATGGATGAAGTAGTCTAAGTTTTTGAAAAGGCTGACAGAACTTGTTCCACAGGAATTAAAGGGGGTGGTTGGGATTGTGGAACATGTGGGGTAGCTATAACTGTGGATGATGTTAAATTTGTACTAAAATTGTAAGCTAGGATATTGCTCTTATAAACTTAAAAAAAAGCCTGAATAATAAGCTTTTCATTGGCAAACATTTTCTGAAGATATAAAGTGTGAAACTGAAATGTCTGTCATTATTTTGTGATTTTAATCCTCAATGATTTTCAGGAAGCCCACACATTTTATGAGGAACAGACCAAAAATATGAGCCAAAAATCTGGACATTCTGTAAAAAACTGGAAAGTTGAGAGATGTGTTTTACAAGCATTACGGAACTCTCTTCCTGGTCACAGCTCCAGTCCTAAGCTACGTATCTTGCCCTAACAGTTTTCAAGGAGACAAATTTATCTCAAAAATAATAAGTAAAAAGTTAACGAGATACTGCATCATTGCTGTAAATCTCTGTAATGCCAACTTCTCTACTGACTTTGGTGCTCGCAAAACTGTTTAGAGATTTTCTGGATCAGGTCTCAAACCCTGTAACATCAGAATATCGCAGTGTATTTCAGAGATGTCAGTTTATTTCTGTTTTCACTTTGAAATTATGCTGTCTTAATCCATTTAGCAATTGCATCAGTCACTTATCATGCTCTTTTCACATCTAATATTACACTAGCAGGTCATCAATTAAGTTTACAATGCTTTCTACATCTTCAGCTACCTGGGCAATAGTTTTTTTAAGGGATGAAAGGAATCTACAGGGTTTTTACTGACCCAGTGGCATATTGAATGTAGGTAGAAACAATGGTCCTTTCCTTCTTCAAGATTTATCTGTTATAATGCTTGGTTCACATTTAGTACTTAAAAGAAATCACTTCATCACCCTCTGCTCAACCTTAGTAATACGTGCTAACCCTGTCCCTAACCCTAACATGAAGCTTACCTTAAAAAGCTCTTCTCATACAATACCACTACAGAAGACAGGTCAGACACTTACCACACACACACACACACACACACACACACACACACACACACACACACACACACACACCAACCACAGCTCAATAATTACAGCAGCTCACTAGTGTAACATAAATGTGCTTTGCCCATGTCAGCTGTAACCCCAACAGCACCTTCTCAAGTACCTAACTGATCCCAATATCTTATCCAGTATACAGCATGGTTTCTGACCTAAAATCAGCAACAATACAGTTAAAGCAGATAAGGTCAAACACATGACCAAAAATGGGAAAAAATGGAGAAGGGAAACTTGATAGGTACAATAGTGAGGCATCTTTCAAAATATTTAGACAGTAAATTATCACAAACTTTTGCACATCACATACACTATAGGGCTCTCCCCGAGTACAGATATATGGTTCTGAGATTATTTTATATAAAGATAACAAGCAATACAGTAGAATAAATCTATTTACGTTCTCATGGTCATCAATGTAAGTGTGCAACACGGTTCTGTACTTGGTCCTCTGCTGTTCACAATCTGTACTGAAAGTTATATTCAGTCAATGTAGTCGTGCCAAACCTGTTGAATATGCTGATCATTCCACCATTAGTCAGAGAACAAAATCACTGCTATGGAAAGTAACTTGCAAACTTTTTTGGTACTGTTAAAAACTGGTTTATCAGTGTAGCACCTCATCTCACTGTTAGCAAGACTAGATCAAAATTATTGCAACCTAAACAACATACTCTTGGGCAAATATCAGAAAATAAGATCTTAACTAAATGAAGTTAGTTTTCTGTTGCTGAACTCCTCCTTCACTGTTTTCCATAGAAGTATACTAAGAAAAATGCACATGGCTGGAAAGAGATATGATTTTAAGATGATTAAACAAGCCTGGTAGAAATCTTGTTTCATTATAGTGGAAAATTGGATTACTTATATTGAGACAAGCAATTTGTCTTATACAAACAAATGATATTCCAGATGACAAAAAAAATTCTTGCACTGCTAACTACAAAGGGTGCCAGAGTTATATAAGGATATGTAAAAAAAGTCACTAATAGTTCCTTACTGCTTTCAGGAAAATAAATTAGCAGTCTATTATGAATTCCTTTAAACAAAAGACTAATTTGGAAATGTACTTGTAATGTAGTTTCTTTCATGCATTTTCTGATGTCCACTTCATCTTTCTCATTGTCAGTGGAGAAGCTGCATCCTATCTAACAAGCAGTGGGTATAAGACAAGAACTGGTACTGCGTAGGATGCCAGTCCATTGCAGGATGAATATACACTGACTATATTTGCTTGTGTGGGCAGTGTGAAGGATCACTAATTTGTCTGTCAGCATGTCTTTGGGACATGGTAGGATATAGACTATGGTGAAAGCCCATATGTACACATGGAAAACATGCAAACTTTGCACAGAACGTACCCCAAACAGGAACCAGTCTAGAGAAACAAATACCATGAGACAGCAGTGCAGCACCGTGCTATCTTTGTAATGTATGTTACTTTCAATATTACATGGTATTGCTTTCAAAGACAATCTCTGTTGTCTGAATGTATCCATGTTCATGAATATTTTTAGATAATACAGCTCACCTGATGAAAAAAATATATTTTACTGCACGAAAGCCACTCTGCCACCGATACATAGTTTGTATGCTCTGAGCCTGATTTAATACCTCAAATTAAATTTCTTAATTAACAAGGGGCAGAGGACATTCTCTCATCAAATCAGCTGCTTTCAGTATTCACTCTTCCATGCATGTGTGACATTAATGTTTAGGACCTTCCTAGTATTTTATTTTGTAAAATATCATCTCTGTGTTTGCAGCCTCCTTTTAATCAAGATTCTTACCTAAATGAATACCATAACATAACATAACATAACATATAACATAACATAACATAACTTAATAACATACTAGAATCATTGAGGGAGGAAGACTATACCTGACTGAATCAGACTGACATTGCATACACTAATGGAAGGCAGTTTAATAAGGGGCATCTATGGACAAACAATAATGGGTGGAGAACGATCTTTGATATCCTAATCATATAGATTTTAAGTATGATGGATGGTAAAGTGAAAATCAGGAAATATTTTTCTGCATTTTTCTGTTTGAGCTGACATGTTAGTAGTCAGTGAAGAAGAAAACAAAACTTCCATTCAAAGAAAATTTGAGATCCTGGCTCCCTTTCTCCCCCTTAACCAAGCAACCACACTTGTTTTTTCTGAGACAGACTCCTGCTCCCCATGACCTGACTAGGATAGAAATATTACTGCAGAAGAAAAGATTGCAGGAGCCAAGTCACTATATTTCTTTCTAAAATCAATCAGTTTGAACTTTGGAAAATGTAAATAACAATAATAATCATTTTGTACTGTCAGGCCACATATGACTAATAGTATAAATCGTACTAAGCAGTCTCAACTTTAAACTGAGGTTTAAAAAATGCTCTAAATGCCCCCAAACATCCCTGCTGTTTTATTAGTGGCATGAATATCATGCCACCTGTAATATAGGGAAATATGAATGCTTAGTTCATGTAAAAAGTGACCTTATTTGTAAAGTCTGCAGGAACACCTTGTCATGTAAAAACAGATCTGATATATAGCAGAGCTATCCTGAAAATAAGAAATATCTTTGTATCATTTCAATCCACCTCCAGTTTATAATCGAATATAATACTTTCTTCTAAACACCTAACAACCCTTCCTATCTTACCAAAATTTGGCTTCCCATCCAGACCTCACACTGTTTTTCCATCATTCTACACTTCAGCCATTAAAACTGAAGTCACTGATAAATTTTCACAGCAAATATATGTAGACTCATCCTGTGCAATAAAACTATACAAATATACAAATAAATATGATCTTAGTAGTACTAAAGAACATCACCAACAAGAAATGACCTAGTCCTATTTTTAAACTGGCTTCAGAAAATATATTCTCTGCTACTTGACACTCAAAAAAGAAAAAAATAAATAAATAAATAAAATGACATGACTTTAAATATTTGTATACCCTCTATACTAAATATGAGCAATGGGAAACTACTACCAACTTCTGCTGTGTAGCAGATTGGGTTCAGTAACACTGAAACTATTAACAAATTGTTGTTCTGCTCCACCAAAGTTTCAAACTTTTTATCACAGAAAACAGATGTGAAATTGGTACAGATAGTCTCCAAGCTCAGCTTGAGTATACTGTTCCATTTATTGTCATTACTTCTAAAAAAAAATTGTACTCTACAAAAAGTTAGCAACCATATTTGCAGAGGTTTTTACCATTTTCCACAAAAAAGAATACCACTGCTTTATACAGGGAAAGGCCATCTGACATACAATAAAACAGAGATATGAATTACATGAGATAAATCCAAAAACTTGGCAACGGAGCAACCAGGTCTGAAAAAATATACCAAAAAGTCCAAGTGCAATATCACAACAGAACATGATTTATTAACACTGGTAAGTGCTTTCACTTAGGAGCTTCATCAGACCAACCATTGCACAGAAAACATAAACGTATATACAACGACTAAATTAACAACAATCATTCAATTAAAACTCCTTAAAGGCATATACATAAAACTTGTATACATAGATATAGGTCAGGGATACCAAGCAAAACTACCATGTGTATCCTCCATAAATATTAAAATGCATATTTGTTAAAATAACAGCTCTATTCCAGACATGGAATGAGGCAAAGTAAAAACTAACACTTTGGAGACATGCACATTATTTACACAATCTTCTCCTTTTTTTCTAGGGTAATAGAGGCGATCACACCTGGTGTTAGGGAAGGAGATATTTGAACATATACTGAATATAGGGAGACCTGTTGGATCATTATTTTAAGAGCAGATAGAGGGAAGGGCTTGAATGAGAGGGCTTCCATCAAGCCAGTTTTAAAAAGGAGAAGATTGTGTAAATAATGTGCATGTCTCCAAAGTGTTCGTTTTTACTTTGTTTCATTCTATGGCTGGAATTGAACTGTTATTTTAACAAATATGCATTTTAATATTTATGGAGGATACACATGGTAGTTTTGCTTGGTATCCCTGACCTATATCTATGTATACAAGTTTTATGTATATGCCTTTAAGGAGTTTTAATTGAATGATTGTTGCTAATTTAGGCATTATATATACGTTTATGTTTTCTGTGCAATGGTTGGTCTGATGAAGCTCCTAAGTGAAAGCGCTTACCAGTGTTAATAAATCGTGTTCTATTGTGATATTTCACTTGGACTTTTTGGTATATTTTTTCAGCCCTGGTTGCTCCATTGCCAAGTTTTTGGATTTATCTCACGTTTGTCAGTATTTGTTTTGTGCTACGGAGCATTTATCCCAAGTTTACCAGTGACTGTGATTTTTATTATAGAGATATGAATTACTTTTATGGCTACTCTAAGTTGCCTTAGACAAAGAATCTCTAACTACCATTTTATGTCATTTTCATAAAACATTCTCTACACACACGACAGTAAGGTGGGTTGCACTGATCATATTTATCATTCACTGGCCTGTATTTTGAAAATAACTTCCCTCCTTCCTGAAATTAATGCGGTCATAGACTCTATTTAGATTAGAATTAAAATAAAATATTCTCCAGCCCAAATAAAAATGTGCATTCTTCTTTACTTGCTATATAACCTGATTTTATATGCTTACATTGCAGCCATACTCAATCAATTTTTCCAAAATACACTTAATTCAGTTACTAATCATCATTTTTTTAACTATATCCCTCATTTTTATTGAATATATTCTTATCCAGTATATTCTACATATTTGTTATTTCTGTAATATCTTCATCTTTGTTCATAAAATCTACTTTATCTGCTGTACATTGTTTATTACTAATGCGAATGCATTTATTGCAAAGATATTTTCTCAAAGAAGTGTTTGCTGAATTTGATATCAGTTTGCATGACCTATTTTTGACTTGATTATCCCGTCATTTGCTAACAGTACTATATTTGCTTTTATGAAACTGTTCTAAAAATAGTACATTTAAATAAGAGCTCTACCCTGCAAGGCACATTTAAACATGCAAATAAATAAATAAAATAATTAATTAAACACTAATGGATGATAAAGGATTTACCTACTCTCACTGAAATATAACTACTTGGGCTTCACTTTCTTGGATAAAGTGTGCTGATCACGGGGTTGGTTGGTTGGGTACTACAATCCTGTGTTTCCAAAAGTCAAACATTCCTCTTATGCTGTGCTGATGATGCCATAAGAAGGCAGAAACATGCATGTCCACAGCTGGAGGGGTTTGGCTTTATTGGCCTGAAACCATAAATAGACTTAAAAGTTAAAGTAAAAGAAAAAGTCATGGACATTCAGAATTGCCATTTAGCTGAAACACCTGATATCCTTAATGGGTAATTTGCATATATCCCATGTTGCCTCTGAGACAAGAGGTTTAAGGAATCACACAGTGGAAAGTCTAGGTTTGCTACATTTTTCTTTTTGTGTTTTTAACCAATTGTTTTTTCTGTGTGAACTTTTTACTCATTGTTTTAGTTTGTTAGTTGGGAAATTTTGTAGACACCCTAATGTTTATGGATATCAGTTGGGTACGACAACTCTGTGTTTCCAAAAGTCAAACGTTCCTCTTATGCTGTGCTGATGGTGCCATAAGAAGGCAGAAACATGCATGTCCACAACAAAAGGAGTTTGGCTTTATTGGCCTGAAATTGTCCATAAATAGACTTAAAAGTTAAAGAAAAAGTCATGGACATTCAGAATAGCCATTTAGCTGAAACACCTGATATCCTTAATGGGTAATTTGCATATATCCCGTGTTGCCTCTGACACAACAGGTTTAAGGTATCACACAGTGTTCTTTTTGTGTTTTTGCCTTTAAAGAAGACAGAAAACATTCTCTGATAGAAATTCCTGATCAGTACTTTATGCACTGTATAGGGTGGTGTAAGAGGTAAGTAACAGAAGTGTGACAAAACACTTTATTTGAACCATTTCAGCTTAATGCTTTTGTGATGACCCACCACTGCCAATCAATATGTGACATGGATATCCAACCTCTGGGCCAGTAATCAAAGAGCCTCAGTCTTCACCACTGGCACCTGTGGGGGGACATTCACTGGGAGGATAATAGGTACACACACAGTGTTTACAGATGCAGCTCTCTGCATCAAGTGTAATTTCCCTTAAGAGCCCACCAGGACCACAGTCAGTCTGGGGCTGGTTCCTCTCTCTTCCTCCAGAACTCCAATAAGACTCCCCACTGGCACAGCTATAGAGTTGAGTCCTTAGCCAGGGTTCCAAGCCAAATCCATCAACACTCTCTCTGTCCAACCATTGTTTCATGTCCCTGCCCAAGTTGAACACACACTCTTGAGATTTGATTTTCAAATGCACACACACACACACACACACACACACACACACACACACACACACACACACACACACACACACACACACACACACACACACACACACCTGGGAGAGGCTGGCACAGGTTTACTAGCTATGCCCCCTCTTACCCACTCTATAAGGCAGTTACCACTGCCAGCAGAACTCCATGACAGCTACTTTAAGGCCCTCAGCAAAGGGTGTCCAATCGTAATGTGTAATATTAATATTAATGCAAATGGTATTTTGACCAAGAACAAGACTTTTAGGGGTGGCCCACACAGTGTCACCAAATAAATATGCAAGTACTCTCAAAACTTAAATAGCTCTACAAAGATCAGCTACAATGAGAAGTTTAAACATATTTAATAATAAATAATAAAAGAATAAGACAATACTAAATATATATTCACAGTGATATCAGAGTTCAGAATCATAGGAAATATTTAAAACAACATTGCAGGACAGGCTTAGTCAAATAAAGAAAAATATTTAAACTAAGTGTCACTATATTCTTGACTGAGTCTAAGAGAATTATACTATTTCCAAGTAACTTACTTAATAAAGCAAGGCAGATGATGTGGTGAGTAGTTCTTGTTGTCAAGTCCAAGATGGAATACAGAATGCTCAGTCTCTCAAAGAGACTTTTCAAAATAATATCTAAAATATTACTTCTGAGATAGCTTGCAGGATGATATCACTTCTTTCATAGAAAAAAACAGATGAAACCGCAAGAAAGACACAATCCAAAAACCACAAAAATCAGAAGTCACCAGGTGAGGTAAAAGGAAGACTTCTTTATTCCATAACATAGCATACGTTCTGGTACCTAGGCAGTTCGCCTTCATGGAACAATTATCATCAAACTGCATCTTCCTTTTAAATGCTTCTCAATTAAGCAATTAAATCATTGAACTCTTCACATTATTTAACTAATCATAATACAATTCATGAAATATCATTAAATACAAATATCAAATGTACAATTATCATTCCAAATATTTTTTTCATATAAATATAATTAAATATTTATTACTACTGAAAGCATAAATTTAAACATAATAATAATACAAGTAGCAAAAACTATTAAATATACTAAATATATCATAAATATGACCTATTTTTAAATTACTAAACATTCAAACTTTTTTAGAAAAATAGACATTCAAAATTTCATAACACAAGCCCACTTTTCAAATTCATGCCCCTAGGGTATAATATGTGGTATCCCAAGAACGTATGCTGTGTTATGGAATAAAGAAGTCTTCCTTTTACCTCACCTGGTGACTTCTGATTTTTGTGTTTTTTGGATTGTGTCTTTCTTGTGGTTTCATCTGTTTTTTCTATGATGGAAGATTTGAGAGGAGGTCGTGCTGGTGAGAATCTGTTTGCTGAGTTGGTGAAGGAAATGGAATGGAGATTTATTGCTACTGATGTATGGGTAGCGAATGAAACTAATTCAGAGGATTTTGTGAGCCTAGAACGGCTCATGTCAAAGGAAATTACTTTGTTTTATGATTTGAAATTACTTGAGAAATATGTAGCCTTGAACATTACCCCAAGGGGTTTGAGTATAGACAAATTGCCAGCGGGTGGTTTTAATGAGGAAGAAAATGATTTGCTGCTTGAGTGGCGGCAAGCGGCTCATGACTGTTGTTTAACTTGGCTGAAAATTTTGATAAAAAAGCACTTGAGAGCAACTGAAATGTTGCATGATAAGATCATTGCCATGCAGCATGAATTAACCAGCAGTTTGTCCTCCAGTACATTTCAAGCCAATTTTAAGATTATCAATGATAAGTTAAAAAAAACTGAAAAAGATGTTATTGAGAGAAAAAAATCAAAACTAAATCGGGACATTAAGGACTATGGGTCCAATCAAATCTATAATTGGCCAAGGAAGGGGCGGCGCCCTTCTCAGAAATATCTCAAACGTTTCACAGGAAGTGAAGAGGTTTCGTCAGTTTCTTCAGCCGAGACGAGTGTGAGTCACAAAAGCGTTTCCTTTGAGGATATTGCTGTGGAAAGCCTAAATGGTTCGACAGAAGGACAAAAGGGTGCGCAAAACAATCGTAAGTTTTACTCTAATGTACAGACTAGGTCAGGGAGATATCAGAGTAAAACGCCTAGTATGTCCCATGCTGTGACAAAAAACTCAAAATAAGATCTGCGAGTCCGCTTGTTGTGAGGGGACTGACTGATAAATGTACACTGAAGACCGTTGATCACACTGTGCTTGGAAGTTTAGATGGGGACTGTTTTGAGAATTCTTCCGGGACTATTGTGAACAGTAAATTAGATCTCAATGTTGTTAATGCCGACAGGAATATTCCTGTTGACAATTCTGGCTCTTTGAATAATAATTTAAATGTGGTAAATCTTTCAAAGATGACTTTGTCTGATGAAATGTTTTGTGCTCTATCTAAAGGCACAAAATTTGTGCCAACTAAGATACCGGAACTTGCTGATATTATATTAGATGTGAAAAGGTTTGTCCGAAAGTTAAATTTAAAGGTGTACTTTTCTGAAAGTTCTTCAAATGGGGAGAATGTTAATGATGACACAATAGATGATAATTTAATGAATTTGAGTATCTATGAATTTGATGGCATGTTGCCCAATGATGATAATGGTGTCAAAGTTAATATGGCATATTATGATGGTGTTAATTGTGGTGGTGACAATTTTGGAGCAGGCTATGGTCGAATTGAGGTCCCAAGGTTTACTAGTGTTAGTAAATTTTCCCCTCCAAAATCTTCGTTAGCGATCAATGCATTTGAACTTATAGTGTGTTCTTGCATTGAGAAAAGATATGATGAATTTCGCAGGACAAATAAGGAATTTAATTTGAATAAAACAGAATGGTTGGCCCTTAAAGAGCTTAAGTCTAACCTGGGAAATATAACCATAAGACAGGCTGACAAGGGAGGAAATTGGGTAATTATGGATACCATGAAATATGAAGATATTGTTAATGCTTTACTAGGAGATGAAACATATGTTAAATTAAATAAGAACCCTCTCAAACAATTCTCAGAGGAATTGATGGAATTGTTGGAAAGAGGGGAGAGATTAGGTTTTCTTTCTAGTAAAGATATTAATAAGTTAACAGTTATGGAACCTCATCACCTATATTTATACATCATTCCGAAAATTCATAAAAGTTTGGTCAATCCCCCTGGTAGACCCATAATTTCAGGCATTGGTTCTTATCTTGAAAGGGTGAATAAATTTTTGGATTTTCACTTTAAGGAGTATTTACCCAAGGTTGTTTCACATGTAAAAAATACCCAGGATGTATGTTTAGCACTACATGGGTTGAAATGGGAACAGAATTATTATTGGGCTACAGTTGATGTCTCATCCTTATACACCAATATTGGGAAAAGATGGGGTCTTGAAGCCATGCAGAAAATGATGGGAGAGGGACCACATACTACATTTTTATTAGGTCTGTTAGAGTTTAGTCTTACATATAATTATTTTGTATGGAACAAGGATTTTTTTCTACAGAAGAAAGGAACAGCGATGGGTGCAGCTTTTGTACCGGCTTACGCTGTCATTTATATGGGTGAATTTGAAAAAGAATTCATGTTTCAATGCAAATTTTTTGTAAATAATGTTGTTTTTTTACAAACTCTTCATTGATGACTTCATTTTTATTTGTAAGGGTGAAACATGTATGTTTGAACAATTCATGGTACGTTTGAATGCTAACACTCATGGGTTACAATTTACTGCACAATACTCTCAATGTAATATTTCCTTTTTGGATGTGGAATTTTACATAGGAAAGGAAAATACTGTACAATTTAAATCTTTCAGGAAACCTTCAGCAGTAAATAATTTCTTGCATGCCACTAGTATGCATCCACCTCATTTGATTAGGGCTTTACCAGAGGGAGAATTTAAAAGAATTTTGAGAAACACTTCTGAGGTCAATTTATGGGAAGGTGCTTGTGAAGAAATTGTCACTAGACTAACTTCAAGGGGATATGATAGCATCAGACTTTTAAATATTAAAGATAAAGTATGTCGAACTAGGAATCTTGGAGGGGGTAAACACCATAAAAATTATTTTCACATGCCAACTAGTTCTGCAGAGGATAGGATATTTTTTGTATTTAGATTTTCTAATTTCTCTTTAATGGTTGAACAAGCTATGAGAGAATTTTGGCATGTGGTTTGTGATGATCCAAATGTGGGGCATTTATTTCCAAAACATATTACATTCTCTTATGGGAGATACTCAAATTTGAAAGAATTGCTAAATAGAAAGTTAATCAAGTTTACTGATGGGGATGTTGGGATGTATCGTTGTGGTCGATGTTCGGTATGTGTGAAAGTTAAAAATTTGCATGGACTTAAAATTAATGGCAAAAGATATTTTGCATTTGAAAAATTTGATTGTCAATCATCAGGGATAGTGTACATTTTGGGATGCAATTGTAGTACACCGTTATGGTATATTGGGCAAACTACGAGAAAGGTTAAAGTGCGCATCTTGGAACATTTAGGGGATTTAAGAAGGGGAAATATGGATAGTCCAGTAGCCTCCCATTTTATTAATGCACATAATGGGAATGTGGATGGTTTTCTATTTAGTGTGTTGGCTAGACCCCATATATGTGCAGATAATTTCAAGAGTGCACTATGTAGATTAGAACACAAAATGATCTTGGGATACCACACATTATACCCTAGGGGCATGAATTTGGAAAGTGGGCTTGTGTTATGAAATTTTGAATGTCTATTTTTCTAAAAAAGTTTGAATGTTTAGTAATTTAAAAATAGGTCATATTTATGATATATTTAGTATATTTAATAGTTTTTGCTACTTTTATTATTATTATGTTTAAATTTATGCTTTCAGTAGTAATAAATATTTAATTATATTTATATGAAAAAATATTTGGAATGATAATTGTACATTTGATATTTGTATTTAATGATATTTCATGAATTGTATTATGATTAGTTAAATAATGTGAAGAGTTCAATGATTTAATTGCTTAATTGAGAAGCATTTAAAAGGAAGATGCAGTTTGATGATAATTGTTCCATGAAGGCGAATTGCCGAGGTACCAGCATGTATGCTGTGTTATGGAATAAAGAAGTCTTCCTTTTACCTCACCTAGTGACTTCTGATTTTTGTGGTTTTTGGATGATATCACTTCTTGTTAGCTGACTTCTAGTTCTCTTGCAAACCTCCATTGCTGGCAGTATTTAGCACCTACCCGTAAAAATACACACACAAGGGCTTTTGCTCAGTTCTTTGCCAGGTGCTGGAAATCATAAAACAATTGCATACCTCTATGCTTCAAGACTAGTAATCAGTTCACCCCAAAGACAATACAGAAAGCTTCTTAGTACAGACTTTATGTCTCTGGCTGCCTTGAAACTTGTCAGATGGCATTTTTATGGCCTAGCCTATAAAGTAATTTAATTTCAGATATCTTCTAAGGTTTGCTGGACTGAGGTTAACCCTCCAGTTTCCTCTGTTTAAACATATACATTCAAACAGTTACAATAGTGCATGTACATTTCTGATCTCTCCAGTAAGGCACACTATGCACACATTTCAAACAAAAACACTTTACAAATACCTTTTCAACGCAAACATCTGTAGAAAGCAGTTTGATATACATATGACATACAGTTTTAATACATTTGTAATACAAGCATCTTATATAATTTAGTTTGATATTCACAAATGACATATAATTATTTACAAAATTCCAGCTAGCTGTGCTTAGCAGTACCTCCTTTTGTCATAGCTTTCATAAAAATAAATCTGTATATAAAAGGAATGCAAGTGTAGAAGAACTATTTTTACAGAAGAATGGAAAGACACATAACTAAACATACAAAATAATTAAAAAATGCAATGATGACACAATATAACACATAACTAATTCCATTGTATAATAGGAATAACACATGGTTGGGTGTGGGTAATGCTAGTTTTACCCACATATGGCTTTCTTTGGTCACTAAGACTTCACCATCATTTATTGAAAAAATGGATTAGGTACTTCAAGACCCAGTGAACAATCTTGTGGATATAAAAATACCACACACAAATGAGAAAGACAGTTATCCAAAAGGCTAAAACAGTTTATTAAAAAAAAAGAGAAATCTCCAGCACCTCAGCTGACAAGCCTTTACAGAGTATAACCTATAATCTTGAGGATATGCTGGTGACAGGAAAGAATGATGAAAAATGAATGGCTAATCTATGAGCAGTCTTGTTAGACAGAAGGAGAATTTGCTTTAAACAAAGATAAGTGTGAACATTTTCAGTGTTATTAAATTATTTTTGTGAACATGTGACTGAGAAGAATGGACTGCATAACTCACAAAATCAGATGAAGGTAGTGCTAAAGGAACTCAGACATCAGAATGTAGTCTGGAGAGTAAAGGAGTCTAAAATCTGTATGGAAAAAATTATGCTGGCTAGGCACTGCTAGTCATAGTCTTTCAAAGAAAAACAATGTAATCAAGGAGTACTTAAAGCTTAATATCTGACTTTTTTCATGGGGTAGTCACATAATACTGACTACAAATAACCAACCAGCCTAGAAATTCAGGGAGTTTGTCATGAATACAGTATAAAATTTAGGGCATCAGAACTATTGGGTCCATTGGAAGTGCTTTATGCATCATCTGTTATACAATCACTCAAGATTAGTGTTTCTCTACAGACAGAAACAAGAAATGATCTAGCCCTTTATTAGCTGTATGGATCAGGTGACTGATTACTTGTTATACCCAGAATTTTATTCTTAGAGGGAGTAGTGACACCTCTCAAGGATGGATGAAATGTGGCATATGTGCCCACACATCCTAACTGGAAACACATCTGTGTTCCTGTAGCAGTAGCATTTAGTATTAGCGTAAAATTATCTAATATGCATACATACAAAGCAACATTCATAGTTGGTAGCTATGGACAATTTAACTAGCGATTATTTTCTTCATATTACAAGAATGTCATAAATAGTATAATTTAAAAGGCAGCTAAGCAGCATCTTTAGTATGTTAACCTGAAACAGTTTCATTTTTTCAGTCACCTTTCTTTTGTGACACTGGTATCGGGATGCTTAGCCACAGGTCTGATCGATGGATTCTGACTGATCATGTGTTACTACATCTTGTTTACCAAGGACTACGGACATTCAAGTGTTCTAGTCACCAAGCTGTACTTCTGCCAATTTTAACAAGCCAGATGTATTGACCCACACATACTGTGCAAGCACAGAGTAGGAGGGAACAGTCATTTTAAAAAGCTCTGACTGTTTCTTTTTCTCCGTATCTGTGCACTCTCACAGTTAGTATATATAAGTAGCAGAGGTGCATAGGATCTTGTCTTCCCAATGATAACCGGTTTGTTTGCTTGTTTGTTTTTGTTTTAAGATGATTAACAATGTTGGTTATTTTGGTGGCATGAATGTGGCCTTTTGGTAATAGTCATTGTTGATCTAACACCCCAAATTCATGTACAAAATGTTCAAAGGGTGTTTGATGCTGATAGGGATTCTTATTATTTTTTTATGAGCATGAGGTGGTAATTCTCTGAGTATGTTTTCAATGCGTGTGTAGTTGCATGGTGAATAGGTTTCATTAAACGGAAATCAATTTGTAGTTCATCATTAAGGTGTCCTAGATGTGCAGCAGCTGTTGCTTTGTATATATTTAGTCTTAGAGGATTTTAGCATATTACAAAAAAATAATTAAATAATTGGATGCTAAATTAAGGTATGACTATCTTAGTTTCTAGAAATTTTCAAATAGAATAATAAAAAAAAAAAGATTACGGTTTTCTGTGGAAAAAAATGATACCTACTTTATTCTTGGAAGGGTTATGATCAGATGTCTTTCTGACACCACACTAACAGTTTAGCTTTTCCAGTCGTGAATTTCTTTTTTTTCTGAAAAAATCTTTATTGATTAGTTTTTAATATCACATAACACTTTCATACATAACAAGATTATATATGCAGAGAGCAAAATATCGTTATAACAAAGATACAGCAAAACTATAATACACTTATTTACAAATGTGTCATACAATTACACCCAGTCAAAATATTTAGTAAGCTTAATACATATAAATAACTATACCATCAGAATAATAGTGGGATTTGATTGCTGATCCAATACCAATCTGTTTGTGTAAAGGGTAAATAATGTTAGTAGTTAGTAGGAAGGTACAATGTCAAATTCTTTGCCCAGGTTTTTTGTAGGTTAGATTTTTTATTTTTATTATTATAAATAACCATTTTGTATGCCATCAAATATTTTATAGCCATTTGTTTAAATTCCCCTCATGAAATTGCTATTCTATCCAACCATTTGGAGGTGATATATAGCCTCAAGAGAAGGAAGAGAGGAATAAGAATTCGGATTTGAGCTGGTGATAAATTCGTCTGGGGGGTATGAAGTAGTGTAAACTCCAAGGTTAACGTATTCTTGTATCCCATCTTTTCGAACTGTAGCTTTAGGGAATTCCATAACTTATAAACACATTTATAACTCCAAAACATGTATATGAAGTCTTGAATTTCTAATTCATTCTGAAGTATTCCAGACAGTATGGCTCTGAAAGGGGGAAAAAAGAATCAGAGCAGTGTAATTTTATCATGTGTTTAATCATGGATCCACAGGTCTGATAAAAATCTTTATAGTATGACTTGTTACAAAATTAAATTATTTATTTCAGTAAAATGTTTTATAAAATTTCTTATCATCCATCCAACAAGCTGAGTACATGAATAAATAATAGCTCAATTTCCACAGGTATGGTCCAAGTGAAGACTCTAGCACATACAGACAAAAGTGAATGGAAGGGTGTATGATCAATAGCATATGTGTGTGTGTGTGTGTGTGTGTGTGTGTGTGTGTGTGTGTGTGTGTGTGTGTGTGTGTGTGTGTATGTGTGCGTGTGTGTGTGTGTGTGTGTGTGTGTGTGTGTGTGTGTGTGTGTGTGTGTGTATGTGTATGTGTATGTGTTTGTGTGAACTTCACTGACATCACTGCATCAATACCCAAGGGTTTGGGTTGATAAACAACACACCAAAGGTGACAACACCCCTACCAACAAGATGGCACTGTACTGCGATTATTCTAATCTCCTATCCATCTTGCAGTAAAAACTGAGGAAACCAACTGAGCACATATAGTAGAGGACCATGAAAATTAGATGAGAAAAAAATATGTTTGAGTGTGTGTGTGTGTGTGTGTGTGTGTGTGTGTGTGTGTGTGTGTGTGTGTGTGTGTGTGTGTATGGCTCCCTATCAGACGATCAAAATGCTGTTTCTGCAAATACAAAATGATTGACACGTATTGCGTGAACTACGTAAACACTGAACGTCCAAAGCAGCGAAATCAAAAATATCGAAGTGTTTTGGTTGGCCTGTCTGTGGTATAGCTCCGTAAGGTAACTGTGTGATAGGTATGGACCTTAGGATAGGGTGCGGGTTAAGGTAAGTATATAGACAGGTAATGTATGAAAGATTTAGTGTAGTGCTAGAAGTAGGGTTTTGTTAAATGTATTTATGTGTATTATTTATTTTGTTAGGGTATATCTCTGTTGGGGAAGTGTGCGGTAGTTAAGGACCTAAGGGTTAGGGAGGGGTTAAGTATAGTGCATAGATAGTTGTATATGTGGGGTTTAGTGTAGTGTTAGAAGTTGGGTTTTGGTGCTTTACTTTAGGGTTAAGAGTAAGGTTTGGTTAGTTTGTATGTGGTTTATTTATTTTGTTTGGGTAGGTAGTATGTAGCGGGTGGTGGGGTTGGCCAGCTATGACCGTTCGATGTTTTAAATTTTGCGGTTTAGTGCGTTCGGTGTATTTGTGGTTCGAATAATACATGTTGGTCTTTTGGTATTTGCTGTAATGGATTTCCGCGGAACTGATATAGACCCGTGTGTATGTATGTGTGTGTATATATATATATATATATATATATATATATATATATATATATATATATATATATGGTTTGCTATGAATATTTCGCCGATTGCATGGCTATGAAGTATTCGAACAACATATGTTCGAATACTTCATAGTTCGGCAGGTGATGTGAGCGAACGTTATTATTGCAAATGGACTGTGCATTCGCAATTATAATGTTCGCTCATGTGAGGGGATCGTGGTACAGTGCGGTTAGGGAAATACATCCCTTTCCTCACTGCAGTGTGATCTCGGAGTTGGAATATTAAGTTAGGGGGGTTGTGGGGGGCGCAGCCCCCCATAGGAGGGGGTGCAGGGGCCTTGCTCCCCTGCATAAATGTGAGTTTAGGCTAGTTCGGTAGGGAGTTAAGGGAAGGGTGGGAGTGCTGTTAAATGTTGGAAATGTTGCGAGCAAAATTTACGACACTTAACAGCTGTGTTTCGACATTGGGTACGTATGGAATTGTGTACTTTCGGTGAAACAATTCGCTGATAAGTACACATTTCCAGTTAATTTTCTACATATTGATAGTAAACTGTATATATATATATATATATATATATATATATATATATATATATATATATATATATATATTTATATATATGTGTGTGTGTGTGTGTGTGTCTATGTATATTTAGGGGTAATTATATTTAGCTAATAGTCCATTTATCGTTAATGTTTTTATCGACAGCAATATGTCAATAATGAAGTTGAGCATCAATGATTCTGACCAAGAAGTAAAGATGCATATCGCAAATGTTAAGAGGAGCACAGACATGAGGATAACATATTGTAATTATAGAATTTTGATGCAAAGTGTGCTGATGTAAACAATTTCTGATCATTGCCTCAATGCGCCAGTGAGCTAAGAGTATTGTTGACTTACAAGAATCCTTGATCTTTGTCCTGCAAGTACAACTGGTAGTCCCATTCATGAATTAACAGAAGAAGGTGGCAATTAGAGACAAGAGAGCATCTGGGAAACAGAAAAAAAAAAAAAAATTTAAGCTTGTTTCCTGCCTTTCCTGTTAAGTGGTATAGACTATTTGTAGGCTTTTGAGCCCCCAAGCCCTTCTGTGTTGGAGGGAAGCCTTCTAGCTTAGTTTTTTTTCCCTATAACTAGCCAGTTTTCTAGTTTCAGCACTCAAATCTGTTTCTTTGATCTCAGCACTTGTTCAGAAAAAAAAAAAATTTAATCTGCTTTTACTGTACTTGTGTTTCTACCTACTTTTTTTTACTTTTGCATCATCTTAAAAGTACTCAATTGTATTTATTACTGCTTGGTGTAACTCATTCTAGGCCTTCTGGTTTAAACACTTGGGCTTCGGACCAGTTGTTTTGCACTGAGAGGGTTTGTGGTCTGCACTGTAGTGGCAGAACAGGTAGCTTACATCCTTCTGGGTTGGGAACTGCTGATTGAGGGCTCAGTGTCTGTTATTCTAAAAGTGTACTGGTTTAAGCACTTAGGCTTTCAGGCCAGTTATTTTACATTAAGAGGGTTCGTGGTCTGCACTCTTGTGGGAGGAGAGGCTGGACTCTGCCCTTCTGAGCTGGGAATTTCTGATTGAAGGCTTATAGTGCATGCATATCTGAACTGCTTCTTACTGAAGTTGGTGCGCCTTGTTTGCTGTGGCATAGACTGGATTCGGGCCTGCTGGATCTAGGTTTGTTTGTGTAACTTGAGCACTAATCCAGGCATTCTCTAAAGTATTCAATTGTATTTATTACTGCTTGGTAGTAACTTGATTAAAGTTTAGCTGTCATTCTAAGTCTTTTGGATTAAGCACTTGGGCTTCAGACCAGTTGTTTTACATTAGGAAGGTTTGTGGCATGCACTGTGGTGGCAGGACAGGTAGCTTTCATCCTTCTAAGTTGGGAACTGCTGATTGAGAGCCCAGTGTCTGTTATTCTTAAAGTGTATTAGTTCTGGTTTAGGCACTTGGGCTTCAGGCCAGTTATTTTACATTAAGAAGGTTTGTGGTCTGCACTCTTGTGGGAGAAGAGGCTGGACTCTGCCCTTCTGAGCTGGGAATTTCTGGTTAAAGGTTTATAGTGCCTGAATATTTGAACTGTATCTTACTGAAATTGGTACACCTTGTTTGCTATAGCATAGACTAGATCCAGGCCTGCTGAATATAGCTTTGTTTATATGCTTGTTGTTTGTTTGCTTGTTATTTCCCTGGAACGCTAATTCCACCTAATACGCGGCTTCTCAGTGCTTCTGTGGCTCACTAGTGATATCTGCATTGCTTACTGTACTTATTTCCTTGTTTCACTTGAAAGAAAGTTATTGTTTGTCGTTTTTGCATTTAAGTTACCTGTAACACATTGCACTTAAGTTACCTGGCACTTGCTCACTAAAGCAATTATATAAGTCAGCACTAAAAATTAAAAGCACTACACCCTCACTCCCCACTGGCCCTGGTTTTCAATTATTAAGGAATTCCCAATATTATTCTAGCATGTCCAAAGGTCAGTTGTCAATCTCCTCTCCGGTCCAGCTGGTGAATCTGGGAATCTTGAGGCAATGTTACAACTGCCTCATGTACACAGACAACCCTCTCCTCCTCCCAACAAATTCCAACACATGTGAGAGATGCAACCATATAGCCAAACTGGAGGCTAAGCTCTCTCAACTCAGTACTGGCATAACCAGTCAGGAGGAGAAGGAAACCATACTCACTACAATTCCAGTCTCACATAGACCTACCACGACAGCAAACCAAACACATAATCACACAAAAACATACTTGGAGGCTCTAAATAAAGATCTGCCAAAGCAGCAGAGACCTCCAAAGCAGACACCCAAGCAGCCGCTACCCCAAAACAAAACACGTGCAACACATATCTCACAAAGCCAGTGTGCCAAACAGTCACAGCCCTTAAGACTAAACAACACACCTGATACACTTGTAATAGGTGACTCTATCGTCAGGCACACTGACGCTCACCAGGCTGAACAAGGAGAGGGTCATGGTGAGCAGCCTGTCGGGTGCTAGGATCCGCCACATAACACAAGCACTCAGGTCACTCCAAGGCAAGTACAAATATGACTCAGTCATTGTCCATGCTGGTGTGAATGACCTGAGACGCACTCCCTGGACTACATGAAAAGAGACATAAAGGAGCTCTCTGAGCATGTAGCCCAGGCTGGTATGACCCTGACCTTGAGTAGCATCTTACCCTCACCAAGAATGATGCCACAATATGAAGACAAGATGATCAATTTCAACAATTGGCTTAAGTACTGGTGTCATTCAAAGGGGATCCAATGCCTGTCAGCTTGGGATGATATGCTCGACAAGCCACGATGCTTCACTAGGGACGGCTTGCACCTGTCACCCCTGGGCTTTGGATATTGGCAAAGGCTCTTGCTACCCCATAGTGCCTTTTTAGACAAGGCTCAAAAGACAAACCCACCTCCATAGGTATCACAAAGGAAAAGAAACTAAGAGTAATGCTACTCAACGCCAGAAGTCTAAACCTCAAGATGCATGCACTCGAAACTCTCCTTAGCATGGAGAACATCGATATCTGTGCAGTAACAGAAACCTGGTTCAGGGCTCCGAGAGCACCCCAGCACTACCAGGTTATACCTCATACCATGCTTTTCGCCCCAAAACTTGGACCAAACCACAAAAGGAGGGGAGTATCGATATTCATCAAAGATACCCACACCTCCAGGTTGGTGGCAAAGCACGAAGCATCAGAGACTATCCATGTGCAACTAACAGTGGGTAAAACTGCCTTCCAGTTTATAGCCTGCTACAGACCACCCTCCCAAAACCAGGAACCCCACTCGGCCTTCCTGAGAACACTGGAAAATATGAAGGTCTCTCCAAACACCATTATATTGGGCGACTTCAACTACCCAAACATAGACTGGGAGCATTACTCTAGCTCCAACACCCTAGCCCAAAGGTTCCTAGAATTTATAAACTCAAATGCTATGGAACAACTTGTTACCACTCCCACAAGAGGGGAAAACATACTGGACCTGATCATCACCAACATGGGGACTCTATGCTCCAGACCAGAAGTGTATCCCTCACTGGTAAGATCAGACCATAAACTAATCTCACTGGATATTCACATCCCGACCCCACCCCCTGCCCAGAAAACCACAGTGAAAAACTTCTCTAAAGCAAATTTTACACTCCTCAAAACTGAGGTGGAATCCTTCAAAGCCCCCGGGCCTGTGAAAAATACAGCCCAGACCGCAGAATCCTTTATAAACGCATTCTATGAACACCTTCAGGAATGCATGGATCATGCGATCCCAAATAAAACCAAGACCCAATCCTCCAAAGGCAGACGTCCTGTCTGGTGGACCCCAGTCATAAACAAACTATACAATAGAAGGAGGAAGCTACTAAATGATAAAGCAAAATCCCAAAAAGGGAAGGCATCACTGATCAGTATTAGCAAAAAACTACGGGCACACATAAAATTGTCTAAGGCCAGCTTTGAGAGAAAAATTGCACAGGACACTAAGGATAATGACAAGGCTTTCTTTAGTTATGTTAGGAACCTGGGTGGTAATTCCCAGATATGCTCAGAATTAGTCCAAAATGACAAAAAATACACCGAACCCACAGACATTGCCAACATCCTAGCTGACAGGTTCAGTGCAAACTTCTCCCCCCCCCTCCCCACCAAAAGGGCAAATATCTATCCCAGCAGAGTGCTGCCCCCCTGACATCTCAGATGCTCAGGTAAGAGCCGCCCTCTCCAAAGCAAAAAACACAGCATCAATGGGACCAGATGGTGTCCCGGGCTGCGTCCTACATGCACTCAAAGAAGAGCTAAACCCAAACATAAAACTACTGTTCAATCTCAGCCTTACTACAGGATATGTGCCCAAAGAGTGGCGTACAGCAACAGTGGTCCCTCTCCATAAAGGTGGTGCCTCAACGGATCCTTGAAACTATCGCCCCATAAGCCTGACTAGCTTGGTCTGCAAAGCTATGGAAAGGATCATCATGGACCTCATAAATAAAGATATTGGGGACCTACAAACACTGGATCCTACCCAGTTTGGCTTTGTTAAGGGCAGATCCTGCCTCTTAAACCTGGTTGATTTCTTTGAAACAGTCACCAAGGCCATTGACGGGGGAAGGTGGTCCACACAGCCTACCTGGACCTCGCAAAAGCCTTCGATACAATACCCCACTCGGGCATTATAGATAAGCTCACCAGCTTAAATATAAACCCCTATGTCACTAGATGGATTGCAAACTGGCTCAAGGACAGAACCCACATGGTTAGAATTGCTGGAGCCATGTCAGACTCCAAACCAGTTACAAGTGGTGTCCCACAAGGCTCAGTCTTGGGACCTCTCTTGTTCGGTATATATTTCTCAGAGGTACAGGCCAACACGGAAGGACTGTGGCTGACCAAGTTCGCAGATGACTGCAAACTGGGTGCCATAATCGACTCTCCAGCCGACACAAGCATCCTCCAAAAGGGCCTCATAGAAACAGACAACTGGTGCCAGAGCCATGGCCTCAAGCTAAATGCCAAAAGTGTATAGTCATCCCCTTTGGCAAAAACAAAGTGCCCACAAATTACCACATAGGTGGAAATCCATTAAGTACAGAAGAAGTAATTAGGGACCTGGGGACCCAAGTTGATAGCAATCTCTCATTTGACAACCACGTGGCCAAAGTGGTTAGAAAAACATTTTATATAGCCCACCTAATCATGAAGGGATTCACATCTAGATCAGGGGAGGTCATCGTGCCTCTTTACTCATCCCTCATCAAGCCCATAATTGAGTACAATGCCCCTTTTGGGATGTACCTTACCAGACACCTGCAGCAACTGGAAAGACCCCAAAAGTACCTCACCAAGAGGATCAAAGGGCTCAAACAGATGCCATATGCTGCCCGGTTAAAGAAACTCCAGCTCTACTCAGTGGCATACCGCCTGTTCAGAGGAGATCTGTGCCTGACGTATAAAGCCATGTCCAACCTGGAATTAATGGACATGCTGCACCTCAGAAAATCCAAATCCCATCGAGCTACGTGCTCGAGAGACTTGAACCTCAGCACTGAAATAAATAGGACATGCTGGAGGGACAGATTCATAACCCAGAGGCTCCCTTCACTCTGGAATAAAATCCCAGTCCAGGTTAGGCAGAGTCCCTCATTGACTCTCTTCAAGAGGAATCTTGATGAGTGGATGGGAGATCGTAGGTTTACCCCGGGTATCACTTCTGTGTCACTGTTAGATAGAGGCATAGTATACTAACCTCGAAAAAGGGCATAGCAAAATAAATTTAAAATGGGTGGCGAAAGCCAAACACATTCTGGCTAGGCTTATAAATGCCCTAGGGCAGATAGCCTAGAATGAACCTATGAACCTATGAACCTATCAATGAGTGCAAAATAAGAGAAGAATAGTGGAAGAGTCACTACTGAACAAAAAGCTGCAAAGACATTTTGCTGCGAAATATAATCTATTTTTGAATGATTTACACTTTGTCATAACACTTGCTGAGTTATCCACATATAGCTTAATATATCGCAGAACCACACTATTTAGTGAAAAATTGCTGTACTTCAAGTCATACAATGTTGAATGGTACTTATGAGTTTAAGTAATAACATCTGTTTACAGTGCATAATATTTAAATACAAATTCAATAAGCATCACTTTTGAACAGTTAGTACTACATTTGAAAGTCTTCTGCAACTGTAGCGAATTTCAATTATTGATATTTAAATAAACTTGGCACTATACTCCATGTTATCCTAGCCCTCCCACTGATGATCAATATATTTACTCATGCAAGGAGTTGTACGTAAAAACTTTTCAATCACACAGTTTGCATCACAACACTAAGGGGTCGAATACATTTCAGGTTAAAATGGTATGTCATTGTGGGATGCTCATCCAAACATTTAAAATTTGCTTTTAGCACATGAGAGTAATGGAAGACATAGACCAAATACCAGCTTCACAAGAATTAAGTCAACTTTTCATGTTGTCACCAGGTATGATAGATAATATATATCAGTGTGTGCTTAGCCACATATGTTATACAGAGATGTTTACTTGTATGTAATGGAGACAATGTGACAGTAAAACACACTGGGCATGTATTCTTAAACTTAATGAAAAGTGTAACTGAAAAGCAGTTACCGAGTTAGTGGGTGAAGGAGAAATGTTCAAGATTTCAACATATTTTCATGCACCAGATGCAAGTTTGCCTAAAAAGTATGAGACAATGTCTAGTATTAGACACAGAGGAAATATAACATAGAATCCCCCATGCCCCGTTGTATTAGATTGTATAGAGGGAACTAACTCTGCAGTAACAGATTTAATACCATCCCGAAAAAGAAGCAGAATTGTAGAAAGGTGTCATTGCAAAGGTCTGATATCTATTTGTAGACAGCCTGTAGTTGTTCATGAGATAAACCCTACACTAGGCCAATGAAAGACAATGAGTGGAAATACAGAACTGCTATAGATCCTACTATTAACATGGCTATTACAGTGTTTAGCACCATGGAAAATATAAAGGAGTTATGTGAGTGGGGCATGTGGCTTGCCAATGGCATCTATTTATGTAGAGATTGCCCTTGTGTATGTGAGAAGAGTGAGAATGCTTGAGCAGTGGCAGCAGCAGTTCAGAGGTGTGCATACCTCCCAACCTCTTAGCTCAAGAAGCCTGTATAAACCCCAAAATAATGGGGGAACAAAGGCTTAAAAATTGGGACATATTTTAGATATTGCTATTATAAAATTATAAAGTTGCTCTAGTAACGTGATTCATGTCAATATGCTTTCTTTGATGGATATGAAGTCCATACCTCTCACCTGTCCCCGATTTTTAGTGCTACCCCTGATTTTGACTGATATTTTGCTCTGCCTCCCTTAATCCCACCTAAAACTTGGGACTTTTTTGAGAATTGGTGGTAAATTACACTGAATAAAAAATGACAATAAATAGAGTTACAGACTTCTTACTTCAGAAAATATATGTATATTAAGTTACATTCTCTTATTCTGTCAATGTCTCAAATTAATAGTACTAATATTTCAAAGGTGTCCCAATTACTTCTGTATTTGTCCCTGATTCTGTGAGATTTGTTCCTGATTAGTTGAAATCTATAATAAAAAGTCTGAAACTCAAACATAACTCATTATTTAGTGACTTTAACCCCGAATGATCTGCCATCATATACTACAGCAAGTTTGAAATAGTAGACAGAAGAACTATTTTACATTAAAATTATTAAAAAAATATATATTGTAATTAAAACAAACAAATACAAAACAGTTTAACAGATAGCCCATTCTCAAAGCACAATAATGCCCTGATCTGGAATATAACCATTGACAGAATAATTCATTTTTGAGTCTTACTCTGTAGACCTTCAAAACTTTTAAAATTAGCATAGAATAGTGGGTATATGACTCTCCACAAGATAAATAAGTTTCATCAAGAAAGTTTATTACAAATACCTACAATATGAAATATCAGAAACCATGTGTTAAATGAGAGAAAACCAAATATTTTTTGGTAATTTACAAAGCACGAAGACATAATCTGTAATGCATGCATTATGTATGCAAGCTGTGTCACTACTGAATATATGGTGTGGATGTACATAATAAAGTATTACATGATGTCATAATTCCTAAATTCAGAAACTTCTCATACTATGTTAAAGTCATTCTGAATTATTCTGTCAATGGTTATATTCCAGATCAGGTTATACTAGTTTACAGAACTAGATTAGCATTTTGTTTGTGTACATGACTCTAGTGTTTACTTCTACAGAATTTTAATTATGCCATAGAAACTAGAGATAATACATGCCTAGCAGGATACTTAAATCTTTTTATGAACCAGTCTAGAAACAATTGCAAATAAACTTCTAGTATGTTACAATCTGGTTAAGTGTTGGTGTCTTCCTGTTGTTAATATCAAGCAGATGTATTATTAAGTTTTCATTGGCTTTTGCTCTAGGATTCGGAACAGTTACAGCAAGGACATGTCTAGTGTACTAACATCTGATTAACATTTGTCTTTCATCTGTGAATCTGAAGCAGATATAGTAATTAGCATGTTTCTACTGGGTATTGCTGTAGGGTTCAGTTATAGTACTTAAGTGTATGCTTTATGAACAGCACAGTTGCTCACTAGTCTAGTTAATTGTTAATAAACTTGAGACAGTGCAGGTCATGAAAAGAGGTGGGTAATTGCCAAGTGTTTTTGTATTTGTCAACACTCATGCAGCTTATTGTAAAGTGCTTAAATGTCACATTATATACTGTATTTTGGGGAGCAGAGAGTAGGAACTGACTGAGATAGGTGTGGTACCTTTCCTTGTAAAATCTTATAACCTCCATCTCAGTGATACCAAGCTTGCATACCAAGACGTATCTCTTGTTAGCTGCTTTATTTTCCACTTGGTCTACTGTGGTATCTTCCATCTCAATAATCTCAAACTTGCATACCAAGACATGTTTCTTGGCAGTTGACTTATTTTTCAGTTTAAAGGCTATAAAGCATAAATATACAGGACTGAAATACATTGCTTCTTAATGTAGATGGGCAGAAGAGTATAGAATAATAGTACTTGATCAACCAAGTTCAATTACCAAACATCTAAATATTTTAATGTCTCTCTTTCAGGGTAGCAAGCACATAGAATGCCTAAAGTTTCCTGCTGCAAAAGTGTTAAGACAATCTCACTGCCAAAGGAACTTCTACAGTTGAATTTTGTTAAAGTTATAAAAGCAACAAAAGACAAATACCTTCAGTTAAAACCAATGTAAGATATTACACAAATCAAATTAAACTACTGAAATGTCTTTAGAGCTGCAGTCACTTGTTTTCCTCTCATTTCTGCATCAGTGTGTCCTGTGAGTTTGCTGGAAGGGATCCCTAACCCCATCTTCAGACCTTATACTGCTGTACTTGAAGCTAATTTAATTCTTTATCATATTTACTTTAGCAGTGAACAATTTCCCTGCTGAAAGCAAATATAGCACACAACAATAAAACTAAATGCTGTGACTCACCTCAAGCAGTAAAGAGTTCATAGATCTTGTCTTTGTATTCCTAAATAGTATACCTCATTGGTTATTTTTGGTGGAAAAAACATCTGTGGCAGTAACTGTATTCCACTGAACTACTTGATTGTTTGGGCCTGCTCTGTTTGCCCTCATTATGCTAGGTTTCACTCTGCTTCCCTACCCTATCCCCAATTCCCACATAATCTACACCTGTCCTACGCTAATCTCTATCCACAATATCACTAATCACTAAAGAGTTTATAATCTATACTTTTATCCTTCTTTCACACACTCACTAACCAATTCCTGCCTTGCCTTTTCATCGCCACTCAATAATCCTACCCACTTCACTCAACCCATAACCAGTCAAACACCATACAATCCTCTGTCACTATCCAGTTTACACTTCACAAACCAAACATTCACTTAATAATCAGCATGTTATTTAAAGAACTACAATTCACTTCCCTCCTCTTTCTAGCACACATAACTAACTACCATCTACCTCTCAACACCTTTCTTATGACCAGTGTTCAGTCCATTGCTCTCAATGTCAGTTACACTGACATTTTATGCTGTATACCCCGCATCCTTTACAACATATCTGAAATCCATATTTTCAAACAAAAGTGTATAAAAGTAACTAACTCAGCCCACAAACTGTTCACCAAGAACACATTTACAAGCAATATATAATTTTATATTCTAGTTGTCCATATCCACACTCCAGCTATGCAGTGACATTCATCCCAACCCAGATCCAACACTACAGTCTCTCTCATAATGGCCCACATAACCATTAATAGTGCAACACCACACTCCTGCAACTCAGGTAAAATGTCTAAAATTTATAAACATTAACCTTAGAAGCATCTGCAAAACATAACAGAAGTGCACTCTTATCTCTCATTATAACCCTGATATTCTCATTATCAAAGAAAAGTGGCTAAAATCTGAAATCAGAGACACTAAAATCCTCCTATCAGGATAGAGCATCCTTCAAGAAGACCACCAATTCAAAAAAAAACTTGTGGTGCAGCTATTATATATCCAAAACACTGAATGCATCCCTTTATCAGAAAAAGTATTCCTCATTCAGTAATGCAGGATTTCTTATTGCCTTACTCAAACTAAACACTTATAAAACCATATGTATCATAGCCTCATGTATTCTCCCTGGCAATAATATCAGAATATCAATGGACATACTGTTCTGGACATCAACCAATATACCCCAAGAAACCATCATCCTTGGGTTCCTTAACATAAACTGTACCCAAACTTTATATGGTGCTCTCACAACCAGTATTAACCTATATTGTTTCTCTTAGTTCATAAATACACCAACAAGATATAAAAAACACTCCTTGAAGGCCTCTACTCTGGACTGGATTCTCTCAACTAACCTAGTAATATCTATAATTGTGGTACGCTATCAGTCAGCCTTAATGAACACCTAACCAGTTTTGCTAACAGGCTTGTATGCAATCTGGTAACCTATCCTGTTTAAATGCAGACAGTTTTATCTCCACACTCGAGCAATATTTAAAAAACTCTTTCACTAGATGAAGCCATGCTCAAATTTAACAAAACCTTTACAAATATACTGAATGCACGTGCGTCCATGAGGAGAAAAACAGTTAAACTTAATCCAACAACATGGCTGTCTAAAAAGAGCAGGCAATCAATGGTGCTTAGAGACAAGGCCTGGAAAGCATGGCACACCAACAAATCCCAGGAAAAAACTTCTACACTACAGACAGATAAAAAAGAAAACTATACACAGTATAATGTATGACAAAAAACTCCACTACTTTAACTTACAGCAGGCACACCAAAACATTCCTAAAAAATTCTGGTCAATGGTCCAAAAATCTACTGAAGTGAGGTCACAGTCAACATCCCACTCCCACCCCAGAAGACACTTCATCAACAACTGCTATTAGCTACCACAAATACTTCCTTCAAGCTATAGTGTAATTTATCAAAGACAACACCACTATCAAACCAACCCCGCTCCACCCACCCAACTATTGAAATCCCACTTTTCACTCACACCTGTCCCTACTTTCACCATAAATAATATGTCCTAAAGCTAAAAACTACAAGCTCTGCTGCAGTCAACCTTTCTCCTGAATTTCTAAAATTGTAGCTGAAGCTTTGTCATATTCAGTATCTACACTAATAAACAGATTTGTCTTAGAATCTTATGTCCTAGTTGTTTGGAGGAAGGCATACATACTTCCTCTCCATAAATGGGACATTCTGCCAAGTACTTTGCTATCAGACCAGCTGCCATTCACTTTGCTGATACTATTAATAAACACATAAATACTGGACACCTAGTATATTCCTTATTCCTAGACCTGCTAAAGTAATAACTGTCTTGCCCCATAAACTATTACTAAAACTCTCCAACTCAGGTGTCTCCTTCATCTTCACTTTCTTGGTTTAGCAGAGTCCTAAAAGATAGATTCCAAGCAGTTAAATGGCAACAGGAATTTTCATAATTTCTACCTAATACTGTAGGGGCTACAAGGTTCCATTTATGCACCTGTCCTGTTTAACACATTTATAAATGAACTAAACACTGCTTGCCACCCATATACAATATGCAGATGACTCTATACTCATCTGCACAGCCTTTGAAGCCACAAAAACTTCAAGAAATTGCTTAAGAATACCTTATGCCTATAAAACCCTGGCTAGACAGCTCACAACTCTAAATTAATCCCCCCAAAAACAAACTACTACTTTGCACCCCTAAGACATTCTTACAAAACTCTTGTCAAAATAAGTTTGCTAAATAGCACTCTGATTGAACAGATCCCTACCACCAAACTCTTAGGAGTCATCATTGAAGACATCATGAAATTTGACCTCCACTCACAAACTGTTATTAAAAAAACACCCAAATCTCGGCCTCTTATATAAAACAAAATCCTAACAGACAGATCTAGAGAAACCATAACTAAAGCCTACCTGCTACCTACCCTTCTATATGCCTCCCCACTCTTTACTATCCTATAAACTTCCACACAAAGCTGGAGCAATGCTTCAATAAAATAGCTCTCTTTGCTGTTGATCACACCCTTTAGAACTCATCACTGTTCCATCCTTAAACAGCTAAATTGGACTGAACTCTCACATCACCAGCCTTATAGTCAGCTACTAGCTCATACTCTAATATACCACCCTGATAAGCATCCAGCACTTAAAGTCATGCTTCAGCACTACCACCCTACCAAAGCTTTCTGCACTAATGACCAACTCTTCCTCTGCATCACTAAAGCCCATAATTCATCAGGAGCTTCCTCATACGCAGACTCCATACCGATCCTCTGGAATATCCTCCCACATGTTTCAGGCTTATTGAAAACTAGAAAGCACTCAAAACACATCTGAGACAACACTTCTCAACATCCTAGCTATGTAGCTGTACATTTCCAGGATAAATATGACATCTCCACTTTCTTCCTCTTATTCTCTGCTTTTCTCTACTGTGTTGCCAACTATCATACTGTCTTCAACCATCTTCTACCAATGCCTCTCTTAACTCTCTTTTACCACTCAGATCAACCTTTTGCTATCCACCATTTCTAAATGACTCAGTACTCTGTATTGTGACATCTATCCTACTCCCTAGTTATTTATCTAATTATATCTGTGTAGATTATAATTCATCTAGAAGGCTTACTACTATATGTATAGTTAATATCTGCTTATATATTTAGCCATTGTAAAATTTAGTTTAATTGTATTCTGCCTGACATTGTTGATATTGTATAACATAAAAAGATTTTTGATTGCACTGCATTTACAAGAGCTTTTCCCTTTGGCCCTCGACTGAAGTGGGGCCTTTGTGCCCATCCAGAACTTCCCCCTTCAACAAATGTAAAACAAAACAAAATAATAGTATGAACTGTTAGTGAAGTATTTTACAAGTTTATGAAGTTTATAAACATGCCTAATTTAGATTGTTTCTGAATTAAAATAAAACGATGATGCAAAGTTGAAAGTGCTATAATTATTTTATTTTTTTTATTTGCAGTGAGTGTTTATTTTAACTACTTAACATAATAAAGTGAGAGATAGTATAGCTGTCATAGAAAGGGGTAATATTTTAATAGGTCCAAGAGTTAAAATCATAGTCAAAAAGTAATTACAAAAGTATTTTTTGATAGACATAACATCACAGTGTGGTTTACATTACTTTGTCACATATGAGTATTAGCAGGCTTATATTCCAGCTACTAAGAATTCACCTCTTAGATTAGTGCACAATAACCATACTATAAGGACAATATTCATAATCCTACCCTTTGTTCATAGCAGTAATCTGCAAAGAGTAGCTTATGCAAATAAGATAATTCAGGATGACTATGAAATACAGACACATTTGGTAAAAACAAACTACTGAAGGGATCACTGGGGGGGGGGATGTATGTAAGGCACAGATATTTGACTATGAATTGCAAGAACACTTCAGTAGCATACAACACTTTACACAAATTCTCATTTACGTCTCATTATAGCTAAGGCATTGTGCATTAGCATAAATGGCCTCTGTGAATCACCTTTTAGCTATGATCATTCGCAAACAACATGGATACCCCTACCACATTGGTACAAATGACTATCAATGCCAGCCTAAATATTACAAGCACACCTCTCAAATGTCCAAATTTTCACAGAAAGTCGAGACTTTTGCCTCATATTTTTTTGCCTATTCCTCATAAAATATGAGATTTTCTGACAAATTACTAAGGACTGATGTCACTATATAATGACATACATCTGAGTTTCAGACTTTATATCTTTCAGAAAATGCAAAATAGCAGAAATCCTGTTATTGTAGCAACCAGGTTATAAGGGCAATATTTAAAAATCATCCCTATTTCTGAGCCTTCGAACCCCCAATTATTTCAGGCTTTATCCAGATTTCTTGTGCTGACAGGTTGAGAGGAATAATTACAAGGTTTTGCTACTAAGTGAAGCATTCCTTAATATGTCTGTTACTAGATTAGGAGCCATAACTTGCTAAAATGGTTAATAGTTTAAATAGGCTTGTTGGCAATATGAATATTCATTAGGAGGAACTAAACTATAATTTAAAACACAGTCAATGTTAGTTCTACAAAACTGGAAAAAAAGAAAGATTCTGCTAAATGCATTTAAAATGAGTGTAAACTGTTAACTTATTTTTTAACAGCAGATGGTGCCAAAAGCCAACAGAACTGTAACAGCTGGTTTCGTAAGACAAGCATTGTGATTGTTCCCTTCCAATGATTATCTATCCCCTTCCCTAGTAGCACTGATTATCCCCTTCCTTAGTGGTATAACTGCTGCAGGAAGTTTATTTTTACAGCAGACTGATTTATACACACATATATTGTATTTTTGGTAGTGAAATGTGCTATATGAATTAACTCTGAACATCTTTTATCATAATTAAATAGACTACATTACTATCCATTCACTACATTTTAGCATTTGTAGTCACTTTATTGTTACATTTATGCATGTAAGGCATTTGTGTATTTTTGGTGAAATAGATAAATTTAAAAATCAAATAATTCAAATAGTGGATCCGGTAATCTTTAAAAGGGCTTATTGAGATTTCTATTTTTGATACCTTACAAGGATATGCACAATTACAAAGAATTATAAATTCAAAGTTATTCAAATTATATTATTTAGTAAGTAATGGATGTACGAAATAATTAGAAACCAGAAGCATTTACTTATTTTATGTATTTTTTAATGTATAAAATAACACTTCTTCCCATTATATTAGTTTCATTTTTTTTGTGAAAGTAGTTATACTCAGTTTAAATGTTTCTGAGAAGTATGTCAGAACACAACATCTCTTTCACATAAAAGGGACAGTTTATAAGTGAAATGTAAAACAATACAGTAAAGGCCAGCTAAAGTATATCTGAGAGTGAGAAATGTCACTGGTGGTAGACAAATATATTATCAAAAATGAAAGGAAACACATTACAGGATGTCTCCAAATATGTAATTGCATACAATATTGTAGACATCTATGCCTACCTATATCTATCTTTATATATATATATATATATATATATATATATATATATATATATATATGTGTGTGTGTGTGTGTGTGTCTGTGTGTGTGTGTGTGTGTGTGCGTGTGTGTGTGTGTTTATACATATACACACACACACACACACACACACACACACATATATATATATATATATATATATATATATATGTATATATACTTTCCTGCTAAAACAATAACATGGTTGAAAGTAATGAAACAGGATATCAAGGGAGATGCTTTTTATCTCTCCAGTGAATACTGCAGACTGTAGTTATACATACTGCATACTCTGTTATACAATAGGTACACTAGCCCTGACCAAACTGTTCTTCTATTCAGTTTAGTTAAACAGTGAAACATGCAATCTTTATTCCTAATGCCTCTTTTCCCTGTTTTTCAACATTAATGGATTCTATGCTTCAAAACTATGAAAATTCTAGTATGTTTTTAGTAAAATAACATTTCTTCATTTTGAATAAACAGTTTTGAAAAGCATAGAACTGGTTATAGGTTCATAGGTAAGTACTAGTCAGTCAATCTGTAGATCATTTCAAGCTTAGCCAAAAATCCCTATTCAAAGGGTCAGACAAGATAGATCAGGAGAAAATATGAGGCTCCCCATCTAATTATCTAGATATACCTTTAAGGTGATGGGGGCACTAGTCTGCTTCACATATTGTAGAAGTTTGTTTTAGAGGTGAGAAATATATTGGGATATGAATCTATTACACCAACAATCCTTATTTATATGCTGATGAAGGTTTAGTTCCTTTAATTCAGTAGTTGATTTACCATTAGTTCTGTGAAGCAATACGGATCAAATAGGGTTGAATCTTTCATGTCATTTAAGGCTAGGCATAGAACTCCACGTTGGAGTCTGTAAGAGACTGAGTAAAGAGAAAAGGCTGCCAGTCTCTCCTGATAACTAAAAATTTTGAGGCCACTGATCTTTTTAGTTATGAATCTTAGAAGTCTCTCAAAGTATGTGATACGTTTAGATAAATACATTCCAAAAGGTGCATTATATTCAATAATCAGTCTCAGAAGTGTAGCTGGTTATACCAGCGCCCTGGGCCAGTATTGTGAACTAGTACCCCAGTCCCTCTGCTTTTCAAGTGAAGAAGAAAAAAAAGGACTTCACTGTAATAAGCTGATCAACACATTGTAAGTAATCAGTTTATTACAGTTAGATCTACAACTCCCACAACACTTCCACTGAAGAGAAAAGAAAAATAACTTAATTTTACTGGCACACCAACCAGGTGGCCAGATGCATGACACCCCCCTCCTGCCCCAGCCATTTAGGTTCCATTTCTGTGCACAGACCCCCCCTCAACATAATTTCTTTTAAACTCTTTTAAACTATTTGCTACAAATGTAGCAAGCAGTTAATACAGTTTCTACCCTGTCAACATGGAGTGCTACAGCTATTAAGCTTTAGCTAAAAAAAAAAATCTCCTATTTAAACTGTAGTAAACTGCTTGCTACAAATGTACCTGCATGGAATACTATGGCACTCATGTTTTAGTTAAAAAAAAATCCTTTTTAAATTGTAGCAAACAGTTACTACCGATTATACTCTGCTTGTACAGAGCACTACAGTGTTCAGGTTTTATTTAAAAAAAAAAACATTTTTTTTTTACTTTTAAACTGTAACAAGCTACAGTTTAGACCCCACATGCAACACTAAAGTGCTCAAGTTTGACTGAAAATGCAATACCGGCTTTAAAGAGTCAGTATTACATTAATGAAAGATAGGGATTGGCTGGTTGTGCCTCCCCCCAACAATTTGCACCCATGGCAGTTGCCCCCTCACCACACTCTAGCTATGCTACTGATGGGTCTGATAAGCTATGAGTAAAGGGGAATTAAGACTTCTTTGGATTTAGTGGAAATGTCTTTGGAAATTAGATAGGCCAGATAAAATGACTTCCAAACTACTCTGGAGACATGATGATTAAATGATAAGGAATTATCAACAAGAATGCCCAGATCCCTTACAACAGTGTCTGATTTGAGGGATGCATCTCTTATACTGTAAGTGAAACTGTTTTTTTATCAGAATGAACTAGTCTACATTTTTTATATTTAATTTGAGACTATTGTCCTTGTACTAATTGTTAATATGATTTAAGCTGTGTTGGAGGAATTATAAATCAGCTGAAGATTGAATATTAACACCCAGCTTGCAGTCATCTGCAAACCTAAAAATGCTACACTTAAAGAAATCCCAATCCCTCAGAGCCACACGCTCCAGGGATTTAAACCTTGCCATCACAATAAACAAAACATGCTGGAGGGATAGGTTCCTGACCCAGAGACTCCCCAGACTCTGGAATAGATTGCCCATACATGTCAAGCAGAGTGCCTCTTTGGCCCTCTTCAAAAGAAACCTTGACGATTGGATGGGAGAAAGGAAATTCACCCTGGGGATCACATCAGTTGCCATGTTAGACAGGGGTCCAGGGAAGTAAATAGTGTGGGAAGAAATAGCCAGGGAATTGTTATGGCTAGGCTTGTATAGGCCCTAGGGCTGATAGCCTAGTCCCAACCTATGAACCTAGTTAAAAACAGGCTGAAGTGCTGGCTTGAAGGTCTGAAAAATCTATGCCAAATAGGAGAGGGCCCAAAACTGATCCCCATGATTCATCACTTGTAACTATTTTGCTTTCAGAAGTGGCACCTGTTACACTAACATCATGGGTTTTGTCAGACAACCAGTTAGCTATAAGGATTTATATTCATATTTATAAGTTTATCAGTAATGCCTACATGGGGAACAGTGTCAAAGGCCTTGGCCGGGTCTAGATGTAATGTTTGTACAGCATAAGCACTATGCACTACTTCACATACTTTTTCAAATAAATTAGAGAGATTAAAAAGGCAGGATAATTTTCTTTGATAAAAACAAATTAATGAGGTTTCAGCTGTAAGTGATTTTCTAAGTCTAGATTAATGAAGTCTGAGATAATGCACTCCATAGCTTTACATATAAAGCTAGTGAGACTAATGGGTCTATAGCTACCAGGTTCTGTGGTTGGGACAGCCTTGTGTAAAGAAATTACAATTTCTGTTTTCTAGACTTCAGAAATTTAACCAGTGGACAGTCTTAGGTGAAAGAGGTTAAGTAGGGGTTCAGAAATGATAATCAGGTAGCCTGGTGTGTTGTCAGGGACAGTGGATGAAGTATTCTTAGTTTTTGAAAGGGCAGAGAGAACTTATTCCATAGTAATTAAAGGGGGTGGCTGGGACTGTGGAACCTATGAGATAGCTATAAGTGTGGGTGGAATAAAATTTGTACTAAATTTGTTAGCTAGGGTATTAGCTATTTCTTTTAGGTGAGAGACTGTAGTATTATAATGGACAAGTTCCAAACACTGTTGGGTGTTAGTTCTTAACTTTCTGACATAGTAAAAGAAAGATTTGCAGTTATTTTTGGGTTTATTGGCTATTTTAAGTTCATACTCAGCTTTGAACTTCCTAATTGTTCCCTTAAGCTCTTTGTTAGTTTGCTTAAGTGTGCTCTTAAGGTATATAACAAAAGAAAGAAACTACTTAATGCTTATAAGCATTAAGTAGTTTATTTCTTTTGTTATATAATTTATTTATACTGGCATTCCAATACAGGGTTTGTTTTTAAACTTCTAATTATATTTGTTGGTTTTAATAGAGCTATTTAAGAGAGAGTAGAGGTCAGAGTCCTAGGTAGTAGCTTTAGCAGTGACATCCTTCAGAGGATGATTACAGCTGAATTTATTTAAGTCATCAAGTAACAGAAGAACATTTGATTTTGAGAAGTCCCTCAACACAGAGCTATATACAGGGCAAGTGCCACCAGTTTTAAAGGAAAAAGGTCTCTAAATTATGGTCTGACTTAACTAGCTACAATGATACATAAGGAGATGTGCAAGAAGTGGCCATATTTATGAGGATTAGATCTAAGATACTAGGACGGGTAACTATTTGTGAGAGAGAGGAAGTGCTGGGCATGCCAACCTTTGGCAGTATAGGTCAGCCAGTTTATTGATTTTTATGGATAGGTAAAGTCCTCCAGTATAAAGGTCTTGGATTTAATGGGAATTTCAGCTAATGCATTAAGATAACTATCTTGGTCAGAAGGAGACATAAAGAGTGTTATATAGCTAGCTATGAAGTGGTAATTCGTTTTGTTTAGGGTGCTTTGGACTTTTTGGAGTTCACATGAGGTGATCCAAGGAATCCTCATGATGTGATGATATCCTTAACAAATACTGATCCTTCACAATTGCCAGTGGGTTTGAATATGTAATAGGCATTGTACCCAGGAATAGAGGGAGTGTTTTCATTGCTCTAAAACCATGTTTCTTTAACTACAAATATATTAATGTATTCAAGTTGCAGAAGAGCCTCAAGTTCTGGCATTTTCTTTTGTAGGACTCTTGGCATGATGCCACATATTCATGTCCTCATACTTCATAGAGATAATATGAGGAGCACATTTATTACATAACTTTAGGTGATTGCAGGATCTCAGCTATTCAAAATTTTCTTTGTGAAAGATAATTTTCTACAGAAGTGATGCACTTAAATATGAGTTACAGTATAATTTGTTATGACATAACAGCACTAGCAAAGAAAACATGAAAAAAAATAAATAGTAGCCTGGCTAGCCAGTAGCACATGAGATTCTCAGTCTCTGGCTTGTGGGTTTGAGCCCCACAGTGGGTTAATGTCTTTTATTTGGGATGCATAGCTAGGCTTAAAAAAGGCCCTTGTGGTTGTTAGTCTAGTAAATACCTATGAAACTATGAACAATACTGTACTATAGAGGCTATCAGTTTGTACCACTGAATTTATATATTGTAATGGTTAAGACATAATGGAAATGTGCAAAGCAAGTGCAGAAGTAGCACTGTGGCCTAATCATTATTCAGTTTAATTAAGTCTGCCAATTTCACTATACACTGTCCTGGCAGTACTAGAACAGTGGCCTAGGCAGATATTATTAGCAATACAAAAAAACAAAAACATTAGGAGCTGTGATGTCAGACATGCTGAATGTGTCTGCATATATGTGTATTTCACATCACTGAACGAAAAGGGATAAAAAGCTGATTACAGAAAAAGTAATAAAACTACAAGTATAGACAAAAATAATGTTGTTGTAGGAGAGAATCCCCCTGAACCCCCTCCCCTCATACTCCATCTATAAGTATTCTACCTTTGCTACCACACACCAGTATTGGTAAGGTGAGAGTTTGCTAAATGCACTGTCCCATGATTGTAGCTATAATGTACCTCCTCTGGGCCAATAATCAAGGATCTTCAATTGTCACCACTGACACCAGTGAGAGACATTCACTTGGAACAAAACTAGATAAACACAGTATTTTCAGATGCAGCTGTCTGCACCAAGCACAGTTTCTCTTAAGAGCACATAAGGAACACAATCAGTCCTGGAACTGGGTTTCTTTCTCTCTCTCCAGGCCCCAAATAAGCTCCCCACTGACACTGCTGTAGAGTTGAGTCCTCAGCAGAGTGTTCCAAGCCAAGTCCTCCACCACCCTCTCTGTGAAACCAGTGCTCTGTGTCCCTGTTACAAGTAGCTGACCCACACATTCTTAGAAATTTGATTTTTATAGACACACACACACACACACACACACACACACACACACACACACACACACACACACACACACACCTGGGAAAGGCTGGCACAGATTTACTAGCTATGCCCCCTCTGCCCAGACTATAAGGTAGACACTGCCACACAAATACTTCAAAGCCAGCTACTCTAAGGATCTTACAAGAGTACCCAGTTATAGTGAGTACAATTAATATTAATACAAATGGTAGTTCAGGAGCGGTCACAGTGTCACCAAATAAATATAAGTACTCTCAAAGTTTAAAATATTCTCTAAAAGACCAGCCACAATGAAAAATTTAAATATATTTAATAATAAATAATAAAAGAACATGAAAATATCTATTTGTAATGAACACCAGAGTGTCAGTCACAGGAAATATTAAAAATAACACAGATGGAAAGATTCACACAGATACAGAAAAACAATACCTAACTAATCTCACTATATTTTTCCTGACTGATCTAAAGAATTACTGTCCCCTAGTTCGCTTACTAGAGCAAGGCAAGATGATGTAGCTGAGTTATCCTTCTTTGTCAGGTTTCAAAAACAGTCTGCCCTGAGATTTCTGTCTCATCTAGTATTAAACATCATTTCAGTGCTGGATTACAGAATGACATCACATATATCTGGTTACCTGACTTCTGGCTCCCACACTACCCCCTTTACTAGAATCTGAATTGGAATCTAACACATATGTGTCATAATACAAACACATGGAGCTTTGGTAAGATGTGTTATAGCATCTGGAAGCTATACAACCATTTCAAAAACTTCCATACTTCCAGGATAACAATTAGTTCACCCCCGAGGACAATGCAGTAGGATTTCTAGATTTCTAGATTTATGGCTTAAACCAGGTAATTTAATTTCAGACTATTTTTCAAAGTTAGCTGGAATGAGATTAACCTCTTCTCTTCCAATATCCTCTGTTACAATATACTTATTTCAACAGTTTCAATATAGTCTGACATATAGGTGTATTTCTTCTCTGTCCATCAGGACCCACTGTTGGTACATTTTAACACAAGCAGCTTTACAAATACATTTTCAACACAAGCACCTGTACAAATCAGTTTGATATACAAATGACATATAATTATTTACAAAACTCCAGCTAGCTATGCTGGCATATGTTACACATCCATTGCTGTACTTCTCCTGGCATACCTTGCAATATCTCATATCATCACACCAGTATCACAAACCACTGCTGTCCTATAAAAGAACCCCACCCCTACAGCTAATCTGAAGCCCCCATACTCCCCAAGATATAAACAACAGAAACATTAAAACCCCATAGCAGTGCAGAAAACAACAAGTTCCCATCATCTATGCATTGCTATGGGTCTACAGCTGCACAATTCTTCAGTTTTGATATACTATCAATTAGATTAATTCAATCCAATGAGAAGGGATCTGACAAAAAAGCATTCATAAATGTGGGTTAAATAGATACATACAATTTTAATTTGGCCACTCCAAGAAATAAAATAAAAGTACAAACACACAACTCTGTGTTGAAAATGCACAAAAAATTAATATAATTTTTACAGAAACTGGATGTTTTCAATATTTGTAATACACTTTTCTAGAAAAGCTACATTAAATATGTTTGGTAGAGCAGCAAAATGTTTTGGTTTGTTTTACTATGATATAGCACAGATTGCTGAAAATGGTAATATCTGAACTTCCTGCAGGAGTAAAGTATTTATTATATGTTTGTCCACATGTCTGCTTTAGATGATATGACAGCTAAGTAAAGAGGCCCACAGTGCCCCCCTTGCTGACCAATGCCTCACCCCTGCGGATATCCCTAGTGTCCATCTGTTTTCTCCCTATCCAGGCCTCCACAAACCATCCAGAATATATTTCTGTTTGTTCCTTTTCTCATGTTTGTCTAATTTTTTTTTTACCCTGTATCCTTTCAACACACACTAACCAGCCAAGACTGTACTGTAATAAATGTGGAGCAAATAACTGAATTAATCCATCAAACTTGAGATCTGTAAGCCCCAAAAAAACATTGGTTATAGATGCTCACAGCTGCAATCCGGGGCCTTTTAAGAATAATGTTTTCATCTAATGACAGAATAAACAAAAACCATACCCAGGAAAGAAATTCAGTCTTATTCTTCAACTTTGCATGTTTTACTGAATATTTTGAAGACAGCATAACTGGCCAAAACTGGAACTTAGTGACTGCAGAAGAAGTGAATGAGTTAAGCCAAGGGTCTTCCAAGAGGCCATGGGATTATTAATTGTCTGAGGTGCATTTTGAAGCTTTTTCCAACCTTTTGATCCAATGGTGGTCTAAACAAAAAGCATGAGGTAAAAAAGAAATTTAGTCTTATTTTTTTCTCTCAATAAAGAAATATGCAGTGTCTGAGACTTAATGTTCAGTGCTGGCAAAACATCAGTCCAAAGTAAATTGAGAAGATAAATGCTTGCACAGATATATAAATCATATCTGGAAATAGTGCCTGCCTTTTTCCCTAACCCCCACCCCTCAAAAAAAAAAAAATAAATAAAAGCTAGTTACTCTTTATATATCCCCCTGGTGTTAGATCAGGATGAAGGTGAAGATAGAAATAGCTGCAATCATGTTTCGAGTAGCTGTTGTCACTCACACCTCGCCACCCCTACGCCTGAAATATAGTCACTTTCTGTGCATGCACTAATCTGATTTCAGACTGGAACAAAACTAAAAGAACAAATAAAACACAGTGACATATTTCACCTTGTTGCTATCAAGCATTATTAAACAGCACGCCTTCTTAATCTATTCAAAAAATTAACCACCTCTAAACATATCTGATGTTTGATTGTGAGGAAAATGGAAAAATAATTATCACAGTAATGCATCTGATTATGAGGAAAGTGAAAAATTCATTTACGATCTTATAGATTTTTTGAGGTAAGCTGTCTGTTTTGCTTACCATACCATTACAGACCCAGTTGTCTTCAGCCTTGTATGGCTCCCAAGTCCAACATCTCCACAAATAGTAGAACCAACTACTAAATCTTCACCATCAGATAAAATAAAACATGGTGGAGGGGATGGTTTGTAACCCAGCACATGCCAAACATGTGGAATAAGCTTCATCTGTATATTACGCAATGTGAGTCACTATCTTCCTTTCAACACATTATCTAGATGACTGGATGGGTATTCTCAAATTTATTCTGAGATTTATTGTTATGACCCTACTGGGGAAAGCAGGTGCAGCTTGACTGAGGGTACTGGTAAGTCCATAAGACTCTATGGCCACGGAATATCTATGAATTTATGAATAATTAAATAAGACTACACATTGACATTAACATGTTATGCAACATTTACCGAGCACATTCTGCATTAGTATGTAGTTTCTGAAGAATATAAAGTCTGAAATTCTGACTACAGCCTTCAACAATGTTCCATTAAACTAGACAATTCACAAAAAATAAAAAATAGGAAATAAAATCAAGTGGGAAAGGTGAAAGGTATGAATGTCAGGCATAACACTCAATGTCTTAGCTCAGGAATCATGGGCAAAGCCATAACATAAGGGAGGCAAAGATCCAAATTTAGGGACAATTCTTAAACATTACTCTAATTCACTTAAATTAATAGAACAACAGGTTTTGCATCAACATTCATTTTCAGAACAATACAAAGTATGCAACTCTAATGGCTGGCATTACTGATTGACTGTAATCCTCAGTGGTTTACAGGAAATCAAACCTTTTATGAAGAACTAGACAAAA